>NC_142598.1:6021741-6172206 GCF_965207765.1 Zootoca vivipara
CCACCTGTGTCCGTTATTTTGGTATGGAGTAGCAAATCATTCACAAGCCTGTCTCCACCTTTCATTCTGAAGTGCTGCGGATTCAAAACAGGTTTACAGCTTCATTTTCCATTTGTGGTCACTTGGCAACAAGAAGCTGAGGTTAAGCTAGGTCTCCACCCGGGAACCCTTTCACAGTGTGGTGAGAGCCAGTGTGGTGTAGTGGTTAAGAGTGGTAGACTCGTAATCTGGGGAGCCGGGTTCGCGTCTCCACTCCTCCACATGCAGCTGCTGGGTGACCTTGGGCTAGTCACACTTCTCTGAAGTCTCTCAGCCCCACCCACCTCACAGGGTGTCTGTTGTGGGGGAGGAAGGGAAAGGAGAATGTTAGCCGCTTTGAGACTCCTTCGGGTAGTGATAAAGCGGGATATCAAATCCAAACTCTTCTTCTTCTTTCACAGTGCTAGCACCCAGTCCTGGAATACAAGAAGAATTAGGAAATAATAACAGGGGCTTAGAAAGCTGCCATGTATTGAGTCAGACCCTTGAACCATCTACTCTGAATGGCAGCAGCTCTCCAGGGTTTCACAAGTGCATTCAAAAAGTGCAGAACGCATTTTCATAGAATTGTAGAGTTGGAAGGGATCCTGAGGAATTTAAGCAGCTGTTTGTATGGGGATCAAACCAGCAACTTTTGTTGCTACGGTATCTACACTGCACTTGGAACATCTTAGCTATGCAGTTTTGAGAGATAAATTTCAAGATGATGCTTATTCTCTCCTAACCCCCTAAATGGTCTGAACTCATAGTACCTCAGGGAATAACACACTCTCTCTCTCTCTCTCTCTATATATATATATATATATTTGTACCCCACCCATCTGACAGCTCTGCCCTGAATAACATCCACTTATAAGGTAAAATCTACAAGGGCTTTTTCAGTGATGGGGCTGCAGCTTTGGAACAACCTCCCCAGAGTTTCTTTTACTTTTCAGAAAAAGGCGTTTCAGGTGTATCAACTCTCCAGGGCTGAAAAAAGTACTCTCTGAGATTCTCTGTTGCATTCCACCAGGCAGCCATTTTGATATTGATACTGGATTAGCTAATACTTCCTCTAGGGCCGGCCTGTTATGCCTCCAGTTCATTTGTTATAATAAGCCAGTGCTACTGCTTTGACCCACAGTTGATTTTCTTCCCCACACAATGGCAAAGCAGGTAACAGACAAGTTCTTCTCTCGCATTCTAGTACCTGTCAAATAAGTGAGGATGGGACGTTCCTCCAAAGACAAGCGTGATATTTACTACCGCCTGGCCAAAGAAGAGGGGTGGCGAGCCCGTAGTGCGTTCAAACTTCTGCAACTGGATGAGGAATACCATTTGTTTCAAGGTGGGCCAAAAAAACATATGTCCCCATTATATTACCACTTTTTCTTGCATCACTGAAGGGCATGAACAAGTGTTGAACACTCAAACCTATTTTTAATGCCATGGCTCAGACCCAGAACCTGTGTAATATTAATACTTTTGCTTTGGTATCTCCTCCTTCTAATACAGGGGTCCCCCAACCTAAGGCCCGGGGGCCGGATATGGCCCAATCGCCTTCTAAATCCAGCCCGCAGACAGTCTGGAAATCAGCATGTTTTTACATGAGTAGAATGTGTCCTTTTATTTAAAATGCATCTCTGGGTTATTTGTGGGGCATAGGAATTTGTTCATATTTTTTTTCAAAATATAGTCCAGCCCCCCACAAGGTCTGAGGGACAGTGGACCAGCCCCCTGCTGAAAAAGTTTGCTGATCCCTGTTCTAGCAGATAGCTTTTCCAAGATGACCAGAGTCCTGTTTTGGGGAGATAACACTGCAACAGAGGCCCCATCTTACCACTTTAAACAGTCATTTATTCCCCCCAGAGAACCATCTCAGGAGTTCTGCTTCCTAGTCCTTTTTTGCAGAGGCGCTGACTGATCCTCTCTTGTCCTTTCTAGGTGTCTCTAGGGCTGTGGACCTCTGCGCAGCTCCTGGGAGCTGGAGCCAGGTTTTAAGCCGAAAGATCAAGTAAGCAAACAATTCAGTTCAAATATATCCAGTGGGTTGCATCTCCTTAGAGAAAGGCTAGACTCTCATGGGATCTACTTCTATTCCACCCCACAGAGGAGAAGACATTAAAAACTCTGATGTCAAGATAGTAGCTGTAGATTTGCAAGCCATGGCTCCGTTGCCAGGTGTCATCCAAATTCAGGGGGACATTACCAAGGTAGGTGCTACCTAGTGGATCTTGGGGTGATGACAGCCTTGAGCTTGGCCTCTACCCCATCTAAGCAGCAGAAGAAAAAGAGGCCTACCCAGAGAAAAGTCTCTTTGCTCACATACCCACCTACCTCTCTGTTTCCAGGTCTCTACAGCTCAGGAGATCATTTGCCATTTTGAAGGGCAGCCCGCTGACCTGGTGGTGTGTGATGGAGCCCCTGACGGTAGGTGGCAACCAGGCTACCAGCCTTGTCATGGGAATCAAGGAGCTCTGCTGGCCAACGGTGGCTTTAGAGGGGAAAGCTGCCTGTATTAGCTCTGATACGTAATTCCTTTACTCTGCAGTGACCGGACTCCATGACATAGATGAGTACATTCAGGCCCAGCTGTTGCTCGCTGTGAGTATCTCCTGGTGTTTGCCGCTATGTGTAATGAGCAAACTCAACCACAATGGGGGCTGTGGGGGCTTTGCACTGATGGAAGAGCCGGTTGGCATCCTTCAGCAGAACGTTGCCCAGGCTGACTGAATGCAGCAGATCTGGAAGCTTGATAGGAAGAGTGCCAGCAAGTGATGGGTATGACGTCAGCCCCTGTGAGCCTTCCTGTGATCCCCAAGCCCCAGAAAATGCCACGCTGTTCTGGGTCCTGACATAAGGCCTGATATCAGGCAGGTTAATGGGATGCCCTCCAAAGGACCTATCTAGTACTGTATCATCATATTCCCCAGACCTGGAAGATCTACAGACTGCGCCTAAGTGGAGTCCTGTGGTTGGACTTCCGGGTTAAGCGCGATCGCCAGCGGACGCGGGAAAAAATTCTGTCCCTTTGGAGGGTTCGGGGGGGGGTTGCAGAGCGCGCAGCCCCCCAAAACTTCAGGAAGAGCATCCTGAAGCCCTTCCTGAAGTTTTGGGGGGCTGTTCCACAATCTCCATATGCAATTACAAAAATAGATTTTCAGTAAGATATTTAGCATTTGGCTCTAAATCTTGGCTTTTTTTTTTTAAAAAAAAGTATGCTACAGCTGTAAAAACAGATTTACAGTCACAACCTCTTGTGAATTCCCAGAAACCCAAGGAAGGGTTGACATGGCTGCCGGTTTGTAGTCGGGAGCTGTAAAGACTGTTCCAGATGATGCATTGGCCGGGGAGACGTTCAGTTCCCACTGATCAGCTGATCAATGCTGACTTCAAGGTGGACCCTGCTCACATATCATGAGTCACTGAGGGTGGGAAAGCCCAGGATCCAGTCCACTTTCTCACCCCTGTCTTAAAAGTACTGGGCCTTTGCTAACAGGAAAAGAGCAGGACCATAGCAAGCCCTTTGCCTTTTATCTAGGTTTCTCTTCTGACCCAAACTCTCATGGGATGCTGGTGGCTCTGTTCCCCACCTGCTGCATCTTTGTGCCAAAAAAGGCTTTTCTCTTTTGGTGCTGATTGTTTCCTTCTGTTTCTTCCAGGCTCTGAACATCACTACGCACGTGCTAAAGAAGGGAGGGACATTTGTAGCAAAGGTGAGCCCTGCAGGTGATCAGGGAAGAGTTAATAGACACTGCAGTTCTGCTTTGTTGTTGCTGTTTAGTCGTGTCCGACTCTTCGTGACCCCATAGGCCAGAGCCCGCACCTGCTTTAGGTGTGGCCAAACAGGGCTGCTGTGGGCACCGCACCAAAATCACCCTGCAGTGGTGTTTCAGCACCTGCTTATTGCTGTTCACCTGAGCTCACCTAAGGCACCACAGCAAACAGGAAAGGGACTCGGTGGGCCTGTCTAGTTCATCAGCCCGCTGAGCATCAGCAGTGGGCCAAGAGGTTCTTCAAGACAGCAACAAGGTAACTTGAGCAGGAATACTGAAAATCTGAGAGCTCATCGTTTGTCTATTTCTTTTTATTCATTTAATCGAAAACATAATTCAGTAATGTGTAAAGAATAAGGAAATAGGGAAAGAAAAACACAACTGAGTAGAAGTTAAAATTAAATTTGCCAAAAATGGGTACAAATTAGGATTTATGGCAGAATCAAATCTGGCCCATAGTTAGTGCTGAAAAACTAACTCAAAAAGTAAGGTATAGTAGAAGACAGACCAAAGGTGACGTGGTGTTCAACCACATGGCAAAAATGTATTTTATATGAAAATTATAACAACAGTGTTTAAACACCCCTGGTGAAATAAGCTACTACCCGGTATTTGGAATTTTTAATAAAACTTCACCTTCAAGCAAGAATATTGTAAGACCCAAAGGATAACAACCTGATACTTTCAAACAAAGCAAAATGGCTTGTTACGCTTCCCAGGGATTGTGAATGCAAGGACCCAAATTCGTGAGAGCTTGACTTGAACTTGGCTTAAGGCAAAGATGGCTGTCAGTGGCATTGGGAATCCTCCTGATGTGCCTTCTGCTGACGTGTTGAGGCAGGATCTTGTGATTTCGTGAGATCCCAGAGCAGGGAACTTGGGTTCATTCCCAGTGATATCAAGAGTCACTGCACTTGGGTGCTGGCTGCATGTTGAGTCTGTTTTGGGAGCACCCTGGGCTTGTTCCCTCATGGCACCTTGATGCTGTTGAGCTCAGTGTCCCCAGTACATCTGAATTACACCCGTTCTCCGTCTCCCATTGGCGGAGGATTCCTCTGCATCTGTGTTTCTATCCACGGCTTGGGTAATGTGGCATAAGAATGCAGTTTATCCAGGCGAAATGATGGCATTTTGCTTTCCTGTCTTAGATATTCCGAGGGAAGGACATCACCCTCCTCTATTCCCAGCTGCGGATTTTCTTTCCTGATGTGACGTGCGCCAAACCCCGAAGTAGCCGCAACTCCAGCATCGGTGAGCAACCAAATAACTTCTTGCAAGCCTGTTTAACTTGCAGCTTTGCCATTCATGGGGAAAACTGTACAAAGCATTACAGGATCCTACAGCTTGTTCAGAATCCCTGGAATCTCAAAAAAATAGTAATCCATGAGTGGAATTCTAAGTGGCACTAAGGAGATTGCTGCGAGTATTTCTGCTTGCCCAATGAAACAATCTTCCCCCTCTTCTACCCCTGTATGCTGTTCTGGGGCCTCTCCCAACATCCCCAGAGCCTATCTGGGGGGCATGGAGGGGGAGGAGAGGCAAGGGGAAGCCATGTTGTGCTGGCGAGACTTGTCCTGGCTCCCGCTAGTGCAGCTTTTTAGTTGTATCTGGTCCCATGTTTCTAGTTGTCATTGTTGCAGGTGAATGTCTGGAAGCATGCAGGCAGAGGGGGTGTGTGGTGGTGGTGATGATGATGATAATGATATATTATTATTATTATTATTATTATTATTATTATTATTATTATTTATACCCCGCCCATCTAGCGGCTTACAACAGAAAAATGAAATAAAATAATCTATTAAACATTAAAAGCCTCCCTAAACAGGGCTGCCTTTAGATGTCTTCTAAAAATCTGGTAGCTGTTTTTCTCTTTGACATCTGACGGGAGGGCGTTCCACAGGACAGGCGCCACCACGAGAAGGCCCTCTGCCAGGTTCCCTGCAACTTGGCTTCTCGCAACGAGGGAACCGCCAGAAGGCCCTCGGCACTGGACCTCAGTGTCCGGGCAGAACGATGGGGGTGGAGACGCTCCTTCAGGTATACTGGACCGAGGCCATTTAGGGCTTTAAAGGTCAGCACCAACACTTTGAACTGTGCTCGGAAACGTACTGGGAGCCAATGTAGATCTTTCAAGACCGGTGTTATGTGGTCTCGGCGGCCGCTCCCAGTCACCAGTCTAGCTGCCGCATTCTGGATTAGTTGTAGTTTCCGGGTCACCTTCAAAGGTAGCCCCACGTAGAGCGCATTGCAGTAGTCCAAGCGGGAGATAACCAGAGCATGCACCACTCTGGCGAGACAGTCTGCAGACAGGTAGGGTCTCGGCCTGTGTACCAGATGGAGCTGATAGACAGCTGCCCTGGACACAGAAATGACCTGCGCCTCCATGGACAGCTGTGAGTCCAGAATGACTGCCAGGCTGCGCACCTGGTCCTTCAGAGGCACAGTTACCCCATTCAGGACCAGGGAATCCTCCACACCTGCCCGCCTCCTGTCCCCCACGAACAGTACTTCTGTCTTGTCAGGATTCAACCTCAAACTGTTAGCCGCCATCCATCCTCCAACCGCCTCCAGACACTCACACAGGACCTTCACCACCTTCACTGGCTCTGATTTGAAAGAGAGGTAGAGCTGGGTATCATCTGCATACTGATGAACACCCAGCCTAACCCCCCCCCCCTGGTGATCTCTCCCAGCGGCTGCATGTAGATGTTAAAAAGCATAGGGGAGAGGACATGATATGTATGTCCCCTCGTGACTTCTAGCGTCTTTCTCATAGCCCTATTACCCATTGCTTTGCCAACTCTTTCCTCCTGCCTCCACCCTGCTCCTTGCAGCAACCTCCTACAATTAAAAGAAAACAAATGAGCACTTTTCCAAAAACACAAAAGTGAACGTAGGTCAGAGAAGCGCACAACAGAATCTGCACATGCCGTGGTGTCGTGCTCTCTTAGGGCTTTTGTTTTTTAAAAAATAATTTTTATTGATTTTGCACATTAGAAAGAAAACATACATGATGCCTGCCTTTTTCCCATCCGCCATCCACAGGCCCCCTCCTGCCACGAGAAAGTCCGGTGAAGGTAGACAGTCGAAGGTGGTCCATTTCATAGTTGAGTTTGTCCCCTCCCCCCCTTCCCTGCCCCAGAGCCCCCCCCCCCCCGCCACCGGAGAGCTCCAGAATAACAAGGAAGAAAGAAGGAGTATACCCACCCAACTATTTCCCCAAATATACATTTAAAAAACCCCACCCCCCTCAAAAAATGAAATAAAGAAATAAAAAGAAGAAAAAGAAAAACTATCATGTTCATTTCATTATAATCACATTTTAGGGGCTTCCCCAACCTCCCCCCTACCTCGGTCTACATTTCCAATTCTCATTTAACAGGTTTCTGATCATTATTCCTATTCTATTTAACCTTATTTTTTAACCTTATTTAATATTCACATTTGCAAATCTTACCATAATTTCAACTAATCAGCCTTCTTCCCCCCCCCTTACCTAATTTTTACCTCCAAAGACCTCCATCCCTTTTAAACCATTTATTCATTCCTAAGTTTAGTTAACTATATATCTATTGATCAATATACCTACTCCCCCTTTGGGACCCATTCACCCCTTTCAGTCCAGCAAGTTCCATAATCAACAGTCCAGTTTTCAAGCCTTTTGATCAATCCTAATAACAAATCTGCCATTCCTCCTTCATCCCACCCCCTTTCCCCAAAATTTAACCATCCAAACTTCTCTTAGGGCTTTTGATTGAGTTTGCTTTGGTGGAGGTCTTTTCTGCTTCAGTGCCATTTAAAAAAACAAAAATCATGTTTGTGTTGCAGCAGCTGCATTTGGAGTTTAGGCTAACTTTTTAAATTTATGCAAACATGTTTCTTCAGTCACCTAGTTCAGCTAGGGACAAGAATCCCATTACATTCAATGGGTAGCCATGCATTTGCAAAATTAGGACATGTGTGTACTGTTGTTGAAGGCCAGTGTTGGAGGTAGTGGGCAGTTGTTTTCTCCTGCTGCAAAGCTAATCCCCAAAGGCTAGTTACAGGTAGGTAGCCGTGTTGGTCTGACGTAGTCGAAACAAAATAAAAAAATTCCTTCCTGCAGCACCTTAGAGACCAACTAAGTTTGTCATTGGTATGAGCTTTCGTGTGCATGCACACTTCTTCAGATACACTGAAAGGCTGTGTTTCCCCAAAGGCTGTGTTTCCCCGCTTCCTATAGATGTGAGCGGCAGCCATTCATTTTTATAGGTCATTCTCTCAAGGGCACCGCTGGCAAATGGGCTCTTGCCATTGAAGGGCCTCCTGTCTATTGCATGAGTCATACGTCCGTCATCTTCTGCATCCCAGGAGTCAGACTGTTTTATTCTGTCACATAGCACTCAGTGGAAACAATTTAGAACAGAGTCTGACTGTGTCTGAATAGCTCCATGCTAGTTCTTGGTCATGCTCATATGTGATGGAAGCTTAGAAATGGCCCGCATATAGGAAGATAGGAAGCTGGATTACATCAGTGAGGCTACTGGATCCATCTAGCTTGGAGTTGTCAGCCCTGACTGGCAGTGGGCCTCAGGGGTTGCAGGCAAAGGTATTTTCTAGCCCTGCCAGGAGATGCCAGGGATTGAACCTGGAACCTTCTGTTTACAAAGCAGATGCTCTGTCCTCTTTGCTGTGTCGTCGTCCCCGTCCCCCCGTCCCCGGTCTGATGGTTTTAGTGCAGAACATGCCTTTTCCCAATGCAGGTTGGGGTTAGGCACAACATATTCCTCACAGGGCTTGATAACCAACTGTATTGGGGAAACAGCCGGGGATTGTGTGTGTTTGTGTATAATTTAGCGTGGAATCCCAGAGCGGTGATCGCCAAAGCTTTTAACTGCCTTTTCATCCTTCCAGAGGCCTTTGTTGTTTGCCGAAACTACAGCCCCCCCGAAGGCTACGTGCCAAACATGTCAAATCCCTTGCTGGATCACTGTTACGGTAAGGAACCTTGAAGGGGGAAGAGATGTTTCTGTGGGTTCCCGTTGTGCTGTGGGACGCAGGGCAGGGAAACTCAAGGGGAAGCGGGTGGTTTGAGGGCAGAGGCAAGAAAGTGTGGATGGAGGAGGGGGATTGTGAGTCTTCACAATCTAAAAGCTTCTTAACCACAGAGATTTTTTTAAAAAAAAGTTGTAAGGATATTTTTAAATGAGGGGAATAGGATTAGGAATTGTAAAGAATTACAAAGTTGAATAGTGGGGCGGGGGGGGGGTGTCGAGGGCAGGACAGACTGTGTTCAACCCTGGAGGGTCCATCTCTTTGCAAGCAACACTTACCAAACCTCCCCCAATACAGATGTGGATTTTAACCAGCTGGAGGGCCCCAACCGGGTGATTGTCCCCTTCCTGGCTTGTGGAGACCTGAGTGCTTATGATTCCGACCGGACGTACCCTCTGCAGGTAAGGCTGGCCTTGGGTGGTGCGTCTGGAGAACCAGGTGGAGTCCTATGGGCCCTCTTCCGCCACGTGGTCCTTCCTGAATCGGTAGCTGCAAAACCACCCTCTGGTCGTTGGCACTGGTGGTGCTAAGAACAGAAGAGGCCTGCTGGATCAGACCAAAGGCCCAATCTTAGTCCAGCATCCTTCGTGGTCTACCAGATGCCAATGGGAAGCCCACCAGCAGGACCTGAGGGCAATAGGAGCCCCCCTCCCCATCTGCAATTTCCATCAACTGGTATTCAGAGGCATACGGTCTTCTTCATGGGTAGCAGCTCCTTTCTCGGCGCAAAGATTAAAGTACACGGGTCCCTCTATTAGGGATTCCCAGTCCAAAGCCCCTGGTGCTTTGCAGTTATCAGTAGGAGAACCTGAAACAGGCAGCATTGCATCCAGTGCTAGTCCTACTCGGAGCAGACCTGATGAAATTCTTAGATCTAAGTCAGTCCCAGCTATTAATTTCAGTGGGTCGACACTGGATGAGACCAATAACGGGTCCAACAGTCAAGAAGGTGGTTTCGGCATGTGCTGTAGAAGGAAGTGAGGGGCAGATGGGGCTCATCCGCCAGGGAAGGGGCTCCATCTAGGTCAGGCATCCCCAAACTGCGGCCCTCCAGATGTTTTGGCCTACAACTCCCATGATCCCTCGCTAACAGGACCAGTGGTCGGGGAAGATGGGAATTGTAGTCCAAAACATCTGGAGGGCCGAAGTTTGGGGATGCCTGATCTAGGTCAGTGATGGCCAAACCTGGCCCTTCAGGTGTTTTGGGACTTCAATTCCCATCATCCCTGAACACTGGTCCTGTTAGCTAGGGATGATGGGATTTGTAGTCCCCAAACAGCTAGAGGGCCAAGTTTGGCCATCACTTAAATAGGTGAAGGAAAACCTCTGCTGCCTTGTGGGATATCTTTGGAAGAAGAAAAGGCTAAGGAGTAAACCCTACACAAATCCTGGATGGAGTCCCTGCGATGGTTAGACGGCGCCTTGTACGCCTCCTTCCACCAACTCCTGCAGTGAAGCTGGTGCTGAGTGTATTGCTCCACTTTCCCTTGTGCTCCTTCAGCGAAGCCAAGAGGGGGGTCTTGTCATCTGGGCGGCCCAGGATCTCCAGACACATGGCCAGGGAAGGTCTCTCTGGTGCTGGTACTAAAGAGGTTTGACCCCACCCCTGTCTCTCAAGACAGACAGGTGCCTTCAACTCTTCAAGTAGAACTAGCATTGGCTACAGCCCAAAGACCGCAATGTAGAGAATGGAGGTGCCTGTTAATTAGCACTGGAGATTAACAAAAAGGATAGTGGTGGTTGGTGGTGCTTAGGCTCAGGAAAGGGATTTGGACCACCTGCTTTAAAGCTCACTTGCTCTCTTTCCCATTTGATCAGCTGGATCCCGAGAAGAAATACACTTACGTACCCCCGACTCAGCCTCCCATCTGCCCTCCCTACGAAGAGGCCTGCTTCTTGAAGAAACACAATCTGCTGACCAAGGAGCAAGTGCCCCGGCCTCAGCAGGGAAATGCCCTCCTGGAGCAGCAAGAGCAGGGGGCTGCATGCTTACCCCTAGAGGCTGAGGTCACAGACGCCCTTGGAAAACTGTCAACGTGACATTATCACAGAAATGGGGGGGGGCAAGAGATGAATACCGCCCCCTGCTGGTTCGAAAGACTTTTCATCCTTCTTGGTTTACCTTTTACAGCGGTGGTTCCCCATTACCGGTAGATAAGTACTGCAAACCCCCTGTTTTTCAAAAGCTAAGCCCTGGACCCCTTACTTTTGAAAATTTTGATATCTCTATGGTAGTTTTTGTTAGGTGAATAAGAACAACATTAATATTTACAGGCCACCCATCTGACTGGGTTGCCCCAGCCACTCTGGGTGGCTGCCAACAAAATATTAAAAACACAATAAAACCTCAAACATTAAAAATGCAGACGACCCCCCCCCCCGGGTGGTTACACAGACCCGCTGACGTCCACAGACCGCCAATTGGGAACTAGTATTTTACATAATTTTCTGTTTTATTATTTTCTGTCCCTTTCTCCCTGACCAATCAAAACTGTGTTGTATCTGATTATCTGTATCTGAACTGTATATCTGAACAGATAAACTGTATCTGAAGAAGTGTGCATGCACACGAAAGCTCATACCAAAATAAAAACTTAGTTGGTCTTTAAGGTGCTACTGAAGGATTTTTTTTATTTTGCTTCGACTCAGACCAACATGGCTACCTACCTGTAACCAAAACTGTGTTGATTTTAATGAAGCTTTGTCACTTGCTCAAAGCTTCTCTTTTGCTGTGATAAGTAGCTAGGGTGCTTTATTGGGAGGACACACACGGAGAGGTTCAAATTCCTGTTCATCCATCCAGGGCAGCTGTGGGCTAAAGACAGGGTTTTCTTGGCCTCCCTTCCCTCACAGGCAGACTGTGTTCTGAGTGCTGCAGAAATTATTGATAATCATTTAACAAAGGCATGCTGTTTCCCAGCACGGCAAGTCCTTCCAGGTTTTTGATTATTCTGGCCTTAGTCATACTGCTTATTACTTTACCTTCTTTAATCTGACAGTCGAGACTTGCTATAGATGGACTGAAATTCCCTCACAATGCTATTTATTCCTCAAGGTAAACCTTGTCCTTTCTCCCCCTGCCCCACTCCTTGGCTAAGCATGGAGTTCGTGGTTGTTGCTGTCATCTGCCTCCATCCTGTTTTCCTCAGGTCAGTCGTCCTTGTTTCCTCAGAATCCAGGTGTTGCCACAAAAGGGAGGACCGTTTCCTGGAGATTGAGGGCTACACAACAGTGATCCCTTCACCGTTCAGTTTGGCCACCTGGGCATGAGTTTGGATTCCAGTTGGTGGTGATTCTGGGCCAGTACTTTGGTGCAAGGAGCTGGCTTTCAGGGCCTCTGCCCGTGGAGGCCCTGTCCTCGGGATGCCTGGCCCCCAGCTCTCCCGCCAGCCATCCACAGGCCCCCCCACAATGAAATCAAAGCGGTCCAGCGGAGAGTGCTCTATGGTACACACAGACTCCTCACCCAGGTAGCCTGGGTTGGCTCCCTCCATGGATGCGTCGTCTCCCGGGCTGCAGCATCCAGATGGGGGACCCTCGGTCTGGGAGGCTCGGTGGCGGGTGACCTGCTGAGTGTCCAGCTGCGGCTCGGCTCTTCGGAAAGAGTAATGGGCAAATATGCCGATGAAGAACATCTCGACAGCCAGGGAATAGTAGTAGATCACTGGAGGGGTGAAGAGAGAATGAAGAATATGGTACACTCCGCAGCAGAGGTGGGGAACTTCCAGCCTGCTAGGGATTCAGGTTTGGCCCAGGAGGTTGTTTCCCCCAAACCTTGCCCACTTTCCCCACATCCAACATTGTATGCAATTTCAGGTGTGGGGCAGGTAGAAAGAGACATGACTGGCTGCGCTCTCCCAGTTGTACTGTAGGGAGAGAATTGCCAATTGTGTTATTGAGCTATAAATCTGATCATATAGTCTGCATTGTATAATTCTGAGTATGACTTAGCCACCCCCCCAAGGCCAGATGAGCTGGCCTTGTCTGGAACACAGAAGGGCTTATCAGCTGCTATGCCTGACGCATAGTCTTACTCAAGGCTGCTGGAAGTTGCTAGCTTGACGCATGTGTTTATGCATAGGACCGGACACAGGAAGATCCTTATATGTACCTGTGACCCCCTTACGTACGCACATTTAGAAAGGAGCCCAAAGAAGTGTATAAGAAGCTTTGCAATTTGTGTTTCTTTACTCTTGTCGTGAAACATGGATCACCGAGAGTCCCTTAAATTTAAGGATTAAAATTCTTTCTCTGAATTCAACCCCGGTGTCTTATTGACTGTCTCTGTCCTTGCCTGGGCGCAACTTAAAGGACCCTTAGTAGCTGATAAGGCTACAGTACATCGGCAAGCGAAAGCAGATTCCTTACACCAGGCTTCCTCAAACTCAGCCCTCCCGATGTTTTTGGCCTACAACTCCCATGATCCCTAGTTGCAGGACCAGTGGTCAGGGATGATGGGAACGGTAGTCTCAAAACAACTTGGAGGGCCGAGTTTGAGGAACCCTGCCTTACACCTTCCTTTGACGCTTAGGCCAGACCAGCCTCCGCCAACCTGATGCCCTCTGTAGGTTTTGGAGTACAACTTCCATCAGCCCCAGCTAGCTTGGCAGGCGTCGTAGTTGCACCAGCGGAAGCCAGCACAATGATTCCGAGTAGAATAACAGGGACTTCTCCCTGCACACCTCCACAGCCTCCCCAGATCTGCTCCAGGGGGTTGAGGGAACCCCGAGAACAGCATGGGAGGGAGAGGGGCACTGTCAAGCAAGCAGAAATGTTTACGCTGATGGAACAATCTCCTTAGCTCTACTGTGAATACACCAGGTTGGTGAAGGCCATAGCTGCCAAGTCTCCCGTTTTCCCCAGGAAATCCCCGTTTTTCCAGCTGTTCCTAGCTGAAAAAACAGATTTTTTTGTTTTCCCCGGTTTATTCTGGCGCGGCGGCCATTTTGGAACTGGGCGGAGCATGCTCAGAAGTGACTTTTGATGCTGCTCTGCCCAGTTCCAAAATGGCTGCAGTGCGACTTCTGGCGCGGTGGCCATTTTGGAACTGGGCAAAGCAGCATCAAAAGTCCCTTCTGAGCGTGCTCCGCCCAGTTCCAAAATGGCGGCAGCGCTACTTCCGGCCTGCTATTTCCGGCCCGGTCCCTTATTTCTCTGACAGCAATTTGGCAGGTATGGTGAAGGCTAGCCCAAATGATGCCCTGCCCCTTGCCCAAGAGCCAGCTTTGTAAGGAACTAGTTCCCCCCCCTTCTCTGCCCCCTGAGAGACCCCAACCCCGCAAGGTGGCAGGGAACCTCTCTGGCATAAGACAGCCAGGAAGGCAATTGTCCCTGAGACAGCAAGTCAGAGAGTGAGGTGGCCTGCCCGTCAGCCAACCCCCCTCAATGCCTCCTGCTGCGGGCTCCTGGCCTCAGCTTACTTACCTTGGGAGCGTGTAACCGGGGAGAGAGGCGGGCTGCAAGGGATAGCCCCCACTGCCCCCATGGTCTCCAGGATCCCACTCTGCAGGCCGCAGAGGACGAGGACCAAGATGATGCAGACGAATTTGGAGCGCAAGTTGTAGCCGTTGAGCGCCGGCTTGGTGGCTTTGTAGAAGAGCAAGTAGCCATAGAAGGATAGGAATGTGGAGATGGCAATGATGGCGTAGATGTAAGAGTTGGGGTTGGTGTAGCCCACCTGGGAGAGAGGGATGGGCAAATGAGATGCCAGGTGCTGGGACTCCCCCCATCAACACGTGTTTGGGGGAAATCCTATGGCGCTTGAATGGCACTTTCAGAGCAAGACTTTTCAGTAGAAGTCCAGGGCCCCACTCAGCAGCAGGAGAAAGTGAGCCCACCCAAAATGGTTCATGCCATTTTGAAATAATGCACATTACCTCCTAAAGAGCCACACATGCTTACCCATGGACATAAAAAGGTAAAGGGCCCCCTGACCATCAGGTCCAGTCGTGTCCGACTCTGGGGTTGTGGCGCTCATCTTGCTCTATAGGCCGAGGGAGCCGGCGTTTGTCCGCAGACAGCTTCCGGGTCATGTGGCCAGCATGACAAAGCTGCTTCTGGCGAACCAGAGTAGTGCATGGAAATGCCGTTTACCTTCCCGCCGGAGCGGTCCCTATTTATCTACTTGCACTTTGATGTGCTTTCGAACTGCTAGGTGGGCAGGAGCTGGGACCGAGCAACGGGAGCTCACCCCGTCACAGGGATTCGAACCGCCGACCTTCTGATCAGCAAGCCCTAGGCTCAGTGGTTTAACCACAGCGCCACCTGGGTCCCATACCCATGGACATAGTAGGACTGTTAACTACAGAATCTAAAATTGCCTAGCTCCACTGCTGAATGGTGCAGTGAAGATGAGCACATCTGAAAAAAACAAAAAACACAGTTCAAGGTCCTTAATCATTAGCTCTCAAGAGTATATTTAGGTGGTGGTTGTTTTTAGGACACCTTTCTTAGTTTCTTCCTACAAATTAATACCTCAGGTGTTTTTTTTTTGAAATATTAAGCGGGGGTATAGAAATGTTTTAAAATAAATAATGGGAAAGGCTAAGCTTCAACACTAGCACTTTGGTATAATCAGAAATGTGAACAGCTTGCAAAACTGCATATAAATAGCAGGATGCAATATAGAGAAGCTCAAATTTCTACTGTAGCTAATCCCATTCTGATCCATAGCCTAATCATGAAATCACTGGTTCAATTTGGCTGCTTTAAGTTAAAGGAGAAGATGTTAACTGGGGGCAGAGAGCAGGCGCGCTGCCCCCAGGGACGTGGCGTGCATTTTGGGGGTGGGGCACGTGTTTTGGGGGTGGGGCGCCCAGCACGGGTGGGGACAGGCAGCCGCAATGGCACCCCTGGGATTGCGCTGCCCGGGGCATCGCGCCCCCACCGCCCCTAACTTCCTATGCTACTGAAGATGGAAAATCAACACACCATTTCCAAGGGATCTGGGTAAAAGCTGGGTCCAACACAATTTGAGCCTTGAAAAGCCCATAGAGCCAAAAGGGAAAGTGGGAAAGAACATCACTTTTCTAACTTCCCCTTTCAGGTCTATGGAGATTTCAAGGAAGAAAATGTTAACCACCCTCTATGCTTCATGGTGGGGTGAGGGGTGTGTGTGTTGAGATAAATACTTTGTGGGCGCCAGGCAAAGACCTGAAGGGGACCACTGCATATACATCTCTAACCTAATATAGCTCCATCTATGGAAATCATCATCTATAGACCATCTATAGTGGTCTGGGGGGCAGAACTGGTGGTGGTTCTGCTTATATCACCCAGCAGTGCCCCCCCTTGCTGTTCCCTCTTTGCCTGTTAACCAAGGCAACACAGTTCTCTGAGCTTCCTTCTCACATTCATTTCCTTCCCACCTTTCAATTTATGTCCTGCACTTACTTGAACTGGGGGCTGCTTGCAAGCTTTCATTCCCAGGGCTGTGGAGTTTTACTGTGCTTTTAAAACACCGATGAGCAACTTTTAATTGATACCAATCAACAGTTGCCCCGTTCCCTAATTGCCAGGTTCGCCCTGGTTGGTCCCAGCCTGGTGCTCAGGAACGTAACAGCATTTTCATGTTAACATCCAGCGATAATAACCTTGTTCTTTGGTCGTCATCCAAAGAAACTGCTGCTAAGGTTCAGCCAGAGCTCCCTCTCATTATGCATACAGAATTTGAGTTGCCTTGCCACGTCAATTTGATATGCTCTGGCTATAATTAAGACCAGCTTTGTTACTCAGTGAGGGATAACAATGCCCAGATTCAAGTCAGCTCAGTCCAATGGAAGCATCTATCATCAGACCGAAGAATAGGCACCTCCTATCACTTTCCTAAGGAAAATATCCAACCTGCAGCATCATTGGGAATACCAAGGACTCATTCTGTGCTTAATAGACATTCCCCTGGTGTGCCTTAATTCCCTTCCTCTCTGCCTGTCAGCCATGAATTTCACAGCCAGAATTACTTACGTCGCCATAGTCATATTTCTCATCCGTCCAGAGGATAAGGGTGACGAAAAAGAGGATGGTCCTGATGACAGAGAGCTGATACACAGCCAGCGTCATACATCGCAAGTTTGTTCTGCAGAAGGGAAGAAGCCAGTGGTTTTCAACCAGTGGGCCATGGCACCCTGGGGTGCCTTGAATGATGGTCAGGGGTGCTGTGGCCTCTGACCCTCTTTCCTTCCCTCCCTCCTCGGATGCCCTCTCGAGTCTCTGCCTCCCAAAGACTTGCACATCTGTTTGTGGCAGCACCCCTGGCTGCAAACTCTCCAGGCAAATGGTTCTCTTGGCCTCTGGTTCTGGCCAAGGGGTGCTTCCCAGGTCCCTATGGGGCAGTGTGAGGAGGCGCCTCTCTTTGGGGTGGGGGGAAGCAGCTGAGAGACCAGGGGCAGCAGGAGTGGCCACCCAGAGGACTCCCAAGGAGAGGGAAGAGGAGAGGAGGCTGAGGGAACCCTCCACAAGGGAGGGTGTTTGAAAAGGGGTGAGAGGCTGCCAGCTCTGCAGGCAAAGGGTGACCTAACTGGGCTCCTCAGTCCCACAGGGGTGCTGCAGAAAGAATGTAGTTAGTAAAGAGAGTCGTGGGCTCAAAAAGGTTGAAAACCTCTGGAAGAATCCAATGAGAGTGACTGCCATGGTGTAGAGCAGGCATCCCCAAACTGCGGCCCTCCAGATGTTTTGGCCTACAACTCCCATGATCCCTAGCTAACAGGACCAGTGGTTGGGGAAGATGGGAATTGTAGTCCAAAACATCTGGAGGGCCACAGTTTGGGGGTGCCTGGTGTAGAGAGAAGAAGAATTAAGCATGGGTTCCCTGATTGTACTCAATATCCTGTAGTGTAGAACCTCAGCCAAAGGATTCAGGAGCACTGTAGCTGATGCATCAACAGTGCAACACTGTGATGGGTTGCACCATAACCATCTTTTGAGGAGTGAAGAACAGAAGGAAGGAGAATGGCAAGCTGGCAAGTAAGAATCTTGAAAAATTCACATTCCCTTAAAAAAAAAAATCCTAGCAGTGGAATTCAGTAATAAGGGTATGCATGTGGGGAACGAGGTCCATTTGCACAGCTGATCTTTCCCTCCCCCTGCACAACCCCTAAAACTGTTCTGGGGGTTCCCCCAACCCCCAGAGCAGCTTTATTTTATTTTTTTATAATAATTTTTATTAGTTTTACATATAATCACATTACCTATCATAGTATCTTCTTATTTAACCTTTTTGGCTCAACTGAGCCTAATGACTTCCCTCCCACCCACCTAATGGTTTACAAACTTTAGGTTTTGCTTCTTTGCATCTCACTTTCTTTCCTATTCTTATTATGTCATTACCTAAAAAGTTACATTCATAGAATCATAGAGTTGGAAGAGACCACAAGGGCCATCCAGTTTAACCCCCTGCCAAGCAGGAAACACCATCAAAGCATTCTTGACATATGCCTGTCAAGCCTCTGCTTAAAGACCTCCAAAGAAGGTCTTTACTTACATTACTCAACCTGAATAGGTAGCAATTTCATCTTACAAATCTTCAGATAACTCTGCTACTGATGTTAATTGCTTACAGTTGTCTTTCAATTATAGTATAAATTTATTCCAGTCTTTTTGGAATGCTTCATGTTGTTTCCATTTTTGGCTAGCAAAATTCTTGCCACAGTAGTTGCATATAAGAACATTTTTTTTATCTTGACTCGGTATGTCTTTACCCACTATACCCAATAAGAAAGCTTCTGGGTTTTTTTTAAACAAAAGTGTTTTAAAACATTTTCTTTAACTCATTATATATCATTTCCCAGAAAGCTTTTACCTCTTTATCTGTCCACCCCAGAGCAGCTTTAAGGGGGGGGGAGGGCAAGTCCAGTTGTGCAAGAGGACCTCACTCCGTGTAGGCAGCAACTTAATTGAATCCCACCCTACATTTCTAACCCTTAAGATTGTAAAGGTAATCTTGAATGTGAGGAGGTACTTTCTGGTGGGATGGCAGAGGATTAAACACAGGAGGAAACCAAGCAGGAGTTCTAGGGGTCAGAGAAAGAAGACGGAGTGCCCAATGAATTATTGTTTATTATTACTTAAGTGACTCCTATGCCACTTTTCAAGACCACAAGTCCTTTCAAAGCAAGTCGCAATCACATTACAGTATAAACAAATTTACACTGAAACAATTGCAAAGTTGCAAACTTTAAATTACACATACCATAAATTAAAGGTAAAGGGACCCCTGACCGTTAAGTCCAGTCATGGGCGACTCTGGGGTTGCGGCGCTCATCTCACTTTACTGGCCGAGGGAGCCAGCATTTGTCTGCAGACAGTTTTTCCGTGTCATGTGGCCAGCATGACTAAGCCGCTTCTGGTGAACCAGAGCAGCACACGGAAACACCGTTTACCTTCCTGCCAGAGCAGTACCTATTTATCTACTTGCACTTTGACGTGGTTTCGAACTGCTAGGTTGACAGGAGCAGGGACCGAGCAATGGAAGCTCACCCTGTTGTGGGGATTCGAACCGCTGACCTTCTGATCGGCAAGCCCTAGGCTCTGTAGTTTAGACCACAGCACCACCCGTGTCCCTTACACATAAATTAGATTCATTAAAAATCTAAAACTAAAAGCAGCATAAAACAAGAACTAAGGAAATGAGACATTGAATAGAAAAACCAGAATGAATTATGCAAAATAAGGAAATGTGATTTGCAGAATTTTTAGATTTCAAATCATTCAGCCTGGCTCAACATTTTATATGTATTTAAAAGCACAGGGATTGCGCAGCCATGGAGATAGGGTAAGAAATACGGTAAAAGGCCTATTAGGAGGACAGCTCGAATGGGAAGCTTCAAGTTGTTGTACAACATGAGTGTGTGTGTTTGTGTCAGGGTAGGACCTTAAGGAGAAGGCTTATCACCATCTGTTATGTGCTAGGCACCACTGAGAAATAAAAGCAAAACCACAAGTCCTTGCCTGCACTTTCATAATCTGAAAATGTGAGGCAAAAGGAACGAGGAGATGTGGGGAATGAGGAAACTTTTCAGAGCCTGATGTAAGAAGGGGGCGTGATGCATTTAGCTGAAGTGTTCTGGGTCAGTTGCAAATTATAGGGTACAATAAGGAAGCTATAATGTGCAGGGCCAACTCTGATACAGCACAAAGGCAGGCTCTTCTTACCTGTTGGCGGCAATTTCAGGAAGGCAGCAACAGCAGCAACAGGGGAAAGGGTTTGGAGAAACACGCTGGCTCTCCAGTTGCTGGAGCATTCGGTCTGATCCGCCAAAGAAATCTCTGATCAATGCAAGGAATTTCCAGAGGGTGATGGAGTGGTAGCTGCAGGAACAGGAGTGTTACAGACTATGTATCTGCTGGATCATAGTGTTGCTGGAGAGGAGCAGTTGGCGGAGCAAATTCAGACCTTAGACTTAAGTCACTTTTCTGCCTTTCAGTTTGTTTGTTCGTATGATTCCTTGGGTTCTCAAGCTGAAATGTGGTGGACACGTTCAGGACACAAGGCTACACGCCCACATCCATTTTGAAGGAGGAAAGGGGGAAAGGAGTTTCTGCATATTTGTTGTGAAGGTGGAGATGGGGAAATGGAAGGTGGGATGAACAGCCAGAATGATACTGTTCTATGGTCCCAGTGAAGCGGTCATTGTGCTCTAGTAGTTATCAGTTTAATAGACCCGGGTCCAAATGCAACTACATTTGGGGTGGTGGGAAATGATCCAATGGTACAGCCAGCCAGTAAATGACGTACAGTGGTACCTCGGTTTATGAACACAATTGGTTCCGGAAGTCTTCATAAACTGAAGCGTTCATAAACTGAAGCGAACTTTCCCATTGAAAGTAATGGAAAGTGGATTAATCTGTTCCAGACGGTCCGCGGGGTACTTAAACTGAAGCGTTCATAAACTGAATCATGGGTGTAATTGGTTCCGGAAGTCTGTTCATAAACTGAAGCGTTCATAAACTGAAGTGAACTTTCCCATTGAAAGTAATGGAAAATGAATTAATCTGTTCCAGATGGGTCCGCGGTGTTCATAAACCGAAAATTCATAAACCGAGGTGTTCATAAACCGAGGTTCCACTGTAAGCGCGTTGAGGGAATCTAGAGCCATACCTGCAGTAAACATTCCATAATGTGGGGTTGGGATTTTGGAGGAGTACCGGTATCTGTTGCAACTTGAGTTTGCCCACCGTCCTCATGAAGGAGACCGCCATGCAGTCATTAAAGGTACACAGACTCCTTCCCAAAGGTGATGGCAAACTTCATTCAGCATAGAGTCGTTTGTCAAAAAAAGCAAACACAGTGGCAACTTTATTTCTTTTATTTTATTTTTACACAGTGGCAACTTTAGTTGTAGCCTGTAGACCAGGTGTGGGGAACCTGTGGCCCTCTAAAAGTTGCTAAACTACAACTCCCATAAGCCCCTGCAAACATGGCCAATCGCCAGGGATGATGGGAGTTGTGATTCAGCAACATCTACAGAGCCAAAGGTTCCCCACCCTTGCTGTATACAGTGGTATACACCCTTGCTGTATACAATTGGTTCTGGGGAGCCGGTCGCTCCCCGAGTCCATCACTCCCTGAGGCACGCTTCTGTGTGTGCGCCAAATGCCGATAGAGCGCTTCTGTGCACGAGCACGCTGCACAGATCACTTCTGCGCATCTGAGCGCTGCGGAACCCGGATGTAAACACTTCCAGGTCCGAAGCGGTCACTCCCCAAGGCGGTCACAAACCGAGATACCACTGTATTTTTCAAGGAAAAACAATCCTGAAGTGGGTAACTTCAGGTCTTCTTGGCAGTAATTCCCTTAGGATAAATTACATTTAATCCCGCTCCTTCCACTGCCTGTTCCCACTCCCATCAAAAGAAACTCACATGGAGGCCACAAAGTTACAGACGAAGGAAGTGCGAGGGATGAACAAACCAATGAGGGAAGTGAGACTGAACACCTGTTGGATAAGGAGATGGGAGATGATATTAAAAGATTTGCACATGGTTTGGCCTGCAGTTTGTCCCTAAGCAGCACATACCTTTACACAATCCATCTTCTGCAAAGCACATTCAGCAGACATTTTTCTGCACAAAGACTTTGGGGCGCTATAGTTCACCCCTCACTGAGTTACGGTTCTCAGCAGCCCTTCACAAGCTACCGTACTGTGCTCAGAATTATTTGCAGAGGGGCCGGAAGATACTCTCAACGTGCTTCAGAAGTGTTGTGTGTATGCAGCATTCAGTTTAAGCTACTAGATGCTACCACAACATGAAGCTGCAAACGAAGCTAGCTAATTATGCATTTGTGTGACGCGGTTATGTGTGACTAGTACATAGGGAGAGCTGCAAGCATGGAAACAATGGGTTGCAGGCAGCTAACTTTTACTCAGGGCAGACCTATTGAAAGGAATGGACCTAAGTTAGCCAGGATCCTAAATCGGCTTCACTGTGGTTTCTCAGCTGGATTTCCTAGGAAGTGAACGCAGGGTTGCAGTCTTAAGAGGCTGAGACAGGGGAGATAAGGCTGCCTGCTTACTTTGCCCGTTCTTACCGGATAGACCCCCAGGATCCAGAGCGAGAGGCTGGTTCGGCGGGAGCTGTTGCCATGGCGCAGGAAGAAGCCCATCTGCTCCAGGAAGAGGCCGACCTGCACAAGGCCCAGGAAAACGGGGACTAAGAAGATCCAGATCTGAGCCTTGATGACTGTGCGAAAGGGACAGTTGCGGGTCAGGGAAGAAAAGGGCAGAGATCCCTCACGCAGGATTACTACAGAGCACCTTATCCGACCCGGAAGCCTTTCTTCCCGATCCGAGATATTCAAGGGCTGATTGAGCTTTTTGTGTGTGTGAGAAGGCACTCTGCACATGATCAAAGGCACTCGGTTCTTACTGCACCATGTCCCATGGCTGACTCAAAAACAGAAGAAGTTCTGAAGCCCTTTCCTCTGCCTTTCCGTACCCCCTGGCCAGCCCTCCTTGCTCCCAACCAGAGTCGCATCCTGGTCATGATTCTCCACCCCACAACAGCTTCCCCCAACCTCACCTTGAAAGATCTCTGATGACAAAGGGAATTGACCCCCAGAGAGAGAACAATTTGAGGCGCGCACCATTTTCCTTTCTCCTGGACAGGTGCCTCCAGGTTCTCCCCCCCCCCACCGCCCAAATCAATAATCTCTTCCTTTCCCATCATTAGTCACCACATTAATCATTGACACAAGCCAGGCACAGGTGTCTTGACAACAGGGCCAAGTCCATCTCTCCTCACCTGCCAGGGAATCCTGAACCAGGGCAGCTACGTATTGTGCCATGAGGGCAGACCCACACTATATATTTAAAGCACATTCAACACACATTCTCCCAAAGGATTGTGGAGTTTTCCCTTCATGGAGCTTGTTTCCAGTAACCTTAATCCCATAATAAATTCGTTATGTCTTTAATGTGTCACAAGACTCCTGTTATACAGTCTTTAACTGTCTCTTATCCAATGCTGCTCTGAACACAAAATAAAAAAAATCCTTCAGTAGCACCTTAAAGACCAACTAAGTTTTTATTTTGGTATGAGCTTTCGTGTGCAGGCACACTTCTTCAGATACACTTGAAACAGAAGAGTCAGATCCTTATTTATATACAGAGGGTGGGGTGGGTGGGAGGGAATGGGTGATGGGCTGATGGGAGTGGTAAACCTGTAGATGGCTGTTAACGACTGCTGATGGCTGCAATTAGTCCTGGGGGGGAAAACAAGGGCTGAGGCGCTAAAGAAAGCTAGACCATGCATAATGAGATAAGAATCCAATGTCTTTGTTCATCCCAGGTGGTTCCATGGTTTTAAGCTTGGTAATGATTTCCAATTCAGCAACTTCTCTTTCCAGTCTGTTTCTGAAATTTTTCTGTAATAAAACAGCTGCTTTGAGATCTTGTATAGAATGTCCTGGGAGATTGAAGTGTTCTCCTACTGGTTTCTCTGTCTTGTGGTTCCTGATGTCAGATTTATGTCCATTTATCCTTTGGCGTAGGGTTTGGCCTGTTTGTCCAATATAGAGAGCTGAAGGGCACCGTTGGCATTTGACGGCATATACAATGTTAGAAGATGAGCAATTAAATAGTCCTGAGATGGTATGTTGGATGTTGTTGGGGCCAGTAATGATGTTGTCCGGGTGTATGTGGCAGCAAAGTTGGCATCTAGGTTTATTGCAGGCTCTGGTACCAGTGTCCATGTTAAGTCTGGTGGTTGTATTATTGTGGGTGAGGAAGTTGTTTAAGATTGGGTGGCTGTCTGTAGGCAATGAAAGGTCTTCCTCCCAGAGCTTGAGAAAGGGAGCTGTCATTGTCCAGGAGAGGCAAATAAGGATCTGACTCTTCTGTTTCAAGTGTATCTGAAGAAGTGTGCATGCACACGAAAGCTCATACCAAAATAAAAACTTAGTTGGTCTTTAAGGTGCTACTGAAGGAATTTTTTTATTTTGCTTCAACTCAGACCAACACGGCTACCTACCTGTAACTGCTCTGAACACAGTGAGGGTCCTATTCCCTGAAATCCTGCTGCCTTGACCCAATGACTGTATGCTGTTCATAACAATGGAGGTTAATTTCACTGGACTTCCAATCACCATTCCATTACCAGTCCACACGTGTAGAAACCTTCTTCCCTTTTAAATGCAGATATTGTATTAAACAGTAAGCAGTAAAGCCAGACCAGGGGAAGGCACTGCAGTATTTCCCCCCTAATGTTTATTTTACAGGTAGCAAATCAAATGCAACTGAAAAAAAGCAAAATAGCATTCCTACCTCTCATCCTTTTTCTGAACCTCATTGTTTTACTGGTGCAGCAGGAAAACCAGTTTAACACCAGCATACTTTGGTCCACTGAGAAGTAAGGAATTGTGCTTGGTTCTCCCTGTTTCAGGACACAGGTGGCGCTGTGGTCTAAACCACTAAGCCTCTTGGGCTTGGTGATCAGGTCAGTGGTTTGAATCCCCGTGATGGGGTGAGCTCCTGGTGTTCGGTCCCAGCTCCTGCCAGCCTAGCAGTTCAAAAGCACACCCAAAAGTGCAAGTAGATAAATAGGTACCACTCCGGCAGGAAGGTAAACGGCGTTTCTGTGCGCTGCTCTGGTTTTGGTGTTCCGTTGCGCCAGAAGCGGCTTAGTCATGCTGGCCACATGACCCGGAAAAACTGTCTGCGGACAAACTCTGGCTCCCTCGGCCTGTAAAGCAAGATGAATGCCGGAACCCAAGAGTTGTCTGCGACTGGACTTAACTGTCAGGGGTCCTTTACCTTCCCCCCCCCCTCCCTGTTTCAGAGGTCTCGGAGGAGTGAGCAGATGCAAAAATGTCTTTAATAGCAGCATAGAAAAGTGAAGCACAGCAAGTGCCACTTTTCAGACGCCTTCACAGCCAGCATCATCTGCCAGAATCCCCTCTTTGAAAGGTTCCCTTCGCTTCCACATCTGGTGCGTTTTGGGGCAGCCAGGGGGGTATACCTGTGGCTTCACTTTTGTCCCTCATTGCCCACCAGTTCCAGACATCACAGAGTGAGGTAGAAAACGATTGTAATATTCTAAACAGAAGTGATGCGTGTGTTGCCAGAATGCCAACTGAATTCAATGGCGTTTACTCCCAAGCAAGTGGAGTCAGACCTTTTTCGGCCTGCAGCTCCTGTGCTCTACCTATAGCCCCCATGCTCCAAATAGTTCGAAATAGGTAAAGCACAAGAGAAATCTTTTGAGCACTAGCTTTGTAGGTCTGCCTCTACAGATGCAGCAGAACGCCGAGGTGGTAGGTCAGGCTTTACCCCACTTCAGACTGCAGGGCTTTGAGTTACATTTGTGATTTGTTCCCCCACTTAAAAGGCTCAGGCTGCTCAATACTGTGGTATTGGGGAGCATTCAACCCTACACTACCCAAGTAATCCAAAAAGTAGAATAAATTCTGTCCCTGAGGCTCTTTGCCTTATCTTTTCTGTTCATGGAACAGCTTCTAGGGTGCATCCATATTTAGCTTTTTCTTCCAAGTGCAGTTATGTTCTGAGCTGCAGGGTTATTCCAAGGGTGACTACTGTCTGCTTCTGCCTCTTCTTAATTTTGACCACACATCCCTTTTGTAGGTACAGGTATCAAACTCACAAACCTCTGCTGCAATAGCAGGGATTACATCAGTGGTAGTTAACTACACCACTTAAACAGCTGTAAGTTGTAGAACAGAACCTGCCAAATAGTACAAGGAGGGTGTGCAGTGGCAGGAACAAGAGGCAATGTATTCCTTGGAGGTCGGATCTGTTGCCCTGTGGATCCTGCCACCTGAGGCAGCCGCCTCACCATGCCTCATAGTGGGCCGGCCCTACTTGGAAACGCAGGTACCATAACCTGCTTAACCCTGTCTGCAGGTACCATAACCTGCTTAACCCTTCCCTCAGAGGCAGCGAAGGGGAGACAAAAGAAACCCACATACAGTTTAAAAGAGACCGTGATTACAATCAACCAATCATCAGACTTTACTGAAGAAAGAGCCCACAATCCCAACAATAACCAGGGATGCCATGACAGCCGCCGATGCAGTCCTGACAGTCAGCCGCAAGGGAGCAAAAGGAGCTAAAAAGAGGGGGCATGCATGGGGATCATGTGGGGGCAACAGCTCTAACATAAAACAATTACATTTAAAATCATACAAGGAGGAGAAATGGTGCTGTAACTTCCACACCTGGTCATTAAAGGGAGCCCCAAGATGGGCAGACGGGGGCCAGCAATTTCCCAGGGGGCAGAAGGAGGGAAGGAAGTCTAAAACCAAAAGCAAGACCACCTCTGTGTGTTTGGGCTACCTTTCTCAGCAGCCCCTTTCCACATGGGACCTGATTTCCTTCCTTTTGTGAGGGCATTGGGTCAGGGCCTGCCACAGCGTGGCGGAGCACAGTCTGCCCTGCCCAGAGGCCCCTTCCCCCAGTAAGTGTCCCAAGAGGGGGGGGGAAAAGGGGCCAGCCGGCGTGTCCAGGGGGGTGCATCCGATTTCCTTGAAGGAGACGAGGTCTGTTCCGCCTCTCCTTCCTGGACTTTCTGCTCCGTCTCCTCAAGTCGGCACAGAGGTCGCAGCTCAGCTGATGAGGCGGTAGAAGACCCAGGAGGCGAAGGTTGCCCAGTGGCTGGCCCAGCTCAGCTCAGACCATTTGTGTATGGTGTAGGACATCCCGTAGCCCTGCAGGGTAAGGAGGGAGGGCAGGGGAGGGAAAGTTCTTACAAATGTAAGCTTAACACAGACAAAGAAGGAGGTGCTGAGAGGGAGGGATGCTCCAGGCAGACAGCTTTAGCTGCCCCCCCCAAAAGCATCACAATCTTTCTTTCTGCAGCAATCAGTGGGCCCAGCCTATGCCATAGAACGGCATTTATTTTCTTTTTCAAAAAAATAGCATAATTTGTAAGTAATCCCACTCCCCACCCCACCCCTGTTGGATTTTTTGAATAGTCAATTTACTTTAGAGCCGGTCTAATGTAAATACTGTCTGTTTAAGAGAAACAGGTGCCTGTGTTTCTGTTAATTGCTCACAGGCGTGGGCTCTGCTTCTTGTATATAAGGCTCTGCCAGAAAGCCTTCTGTATCTCTTAGTTAGATCTTTCAGTTTGATTCATCTCTAAGTAGATCACTCTCTCAGTTTAAGAGATTCCCAGTTGAATCTTAGTATGAGAGTTGCTTAGTTATAATGCTGGTTTGCTGTTAATTCTCGGGTAGTTTAATGGGAGTTTTGTGGGAGGTTTCGGAAAGTGGGTAGATAACATTGCTAAGAGAGAAAGCATTTATCTTTAGTTTAAAGTCTCTTTAGAGTCAGTTTGTTTTTCAGTTAAAGAAACCCAACCGTTTGTATTTTCATCTGCATACTTTTAAACGAGTGTGCAGCTAGTAAGGGGTTTCATATAAGGAAGATAATTCCCTACGCTCTTGGTGGTGTTTTCTTAGCCAGGTCAACTTCTGACTGCGTATACTCTGCGTGAAGCGTACTTTAAAGGGCCGCTGTAAAACTGGGATATATGATTTAGGTTAAGCAGGTTTCAATATCCAGTTTTCTCCAATATTATTCTTATCATATATATATATATATATATATATATATATATATATATATATATATATATATTATTTTCCAATAACCCCACCCCACGCCCCGAAAAAACTCTCTTCTGGGCAGAGGCAGATTTAGTGCAGTGCAAACAGTTTTGCCATGCTGAGCGCTAAGCCTAGGGGGCGCTGCAGGGTGCCGCAAATATGATAAATTGAGCAGAACCAGAAGGCAATAGGCATAGGGCTCCGGATTTGGGGCTTGCAGAGGGCGCTGCGGAAATTTGAAAGACCAAAGTCCACCCCTGCTTCTGGGGCATCCTGCCTCGTCCTACTTCTTCAACACTCTTGCTATTGCCTTAGTGTTCCTTTTTGATTCCCCCCCAAAAGCTCAACAACTTTGGTCTCCACCTTTCCCTTTAAAAAGCTCAACAACCTTGCCCCCCCCTCAAGAAAAGCTCAACAACTTTGGTCAATCCTCCCCTAAAAAGAAAAACCTCAGCAACTCTTGGCAATGACAATAGGTAGATCATAGGCGGTCTTTTTATACTGTGAGTAGATCGCAGTCTCTTGGGAGTTGCACGTGCCTGTCCTAAAGTATGGCCACCACAACTGCCCAATGAGTCTGTGTTTTGTCCCTTTTACCTGCTCTTCCACGGAGTCGTCTGCATCCATGTCAAATAACGAGCCTAGGTAGGACAAGTGGAAAATGGCGAGCGCTCCAAAGAACAGGTTGAGGAGGTAAACCCAAAGACTCTGCAGAAGGAGGAGAAGTGGAGGCTCAGTCAAGGGGCACCCAACTAGGTATCACTCTGCTATAACCGGCAGGGTTGGAACTAAGCGAGGAGCAAGGAGCACATCTGGCATGTTCAGCTGCACCCACCCCCATACTAAAAAAGAATGCAGGAGGCGGAGCCAGAAAAGACATCCACCTGAGGCACCAGGAAGATCGTATATATTGAGCTCCCAGACCCCTGGTATGGTGGCATAAGGGGGCACCCGTAGATCCTCGGAACCCAAGGCACATCTCACCGTGTTGTGGCGATGTGAACACCCTGGCGGGCACCTCTTGGAGAGTATGCAGGCATCAAAGATGACGGCGAGCCTCTTCCGGAGAACTAGGCAGAAAGAAAGCAGTAAGTTAGCGAAAATGTACAGAACTAACTCAAATCTCTGTTGGAAATGTAAGGAAAAAGAGGGCACCTTTTACCATATATGGTGAAATTGTAAAAAGATAAAGGAATTCTGGGAAATGATATATAATAAATTTTAAAAATGTTTAAAATAACTTTAAGAACAGGAATTTTAGGTGCAGATATGCTGAAGACTTTTTAGAAGACTGTCCATGTACACAACTACAGCTGCCAAGGATGTTGCTTGCCTAGTGATGGAAAGAAGACAAGATACCGACAAAGTTGGAATGGCAGATGAAATTGCTTGACTATGCAGAGATGGCAAGACTGACAGGGAAAATCAGAAATCAGGAAGATCAAAACTTCAGTAGAGAATGGGACAAATATAGATTGTACTTAAAAGAACACTGTAAACACTTGAACTCTTTGGGAGGCTTTGAATGACTCTTGCAATGTTACATAAACTTTGGATATATTGGAGAAGTGTAATTTGGATGAACTATAATATGCAGTTGATTAAGATACTTAAAGGACACATGGAGGCGAGGAGGGAAGTCTTAAGATTTGGAAGAATCTTGCTTTATTTTAGATTTAGAGGAAAACAACTACCAGACTTTTAGAAGACATCTGAAGGCAGCCCTGTTCAGGGAGGCTTTTAATGTTTAATAGATTACCGTGTTTTATTTTTCTGTTGGAAGCCGCCCAGAGTGGCTGGGGAAACCCAGCCAGATGGGCGGGGTATAAATAATAAATTTTCATTATTATTTTATTGAAAAATGTTAATTGTGATTTATTTTGTAAAACCGATAAAATTATAGAAAGAAAGAAAGAAAGAAAGAAAGAAAGAAAGAAAGAAAGAAAGAAAGAAAGAAAGAAAGAAAGAAAGAAAGAAGTGGTTGCATGTGAGTGAGGCTGTGCTCAAGAGCTGTCTTTGCTGCTCAAAGCCTAAATACTGGTTTTAGATCATGGCTTGTTAACTGACTGTCGTTTATTCAAAGCACAGTTTCCTGTATTTGGATTAAACCAGTCACTGTGGTTTGTTACATATGGCAAAAGAAAGCTCTGAATACCACCCCCGTGAGTGCAAAAGAGGGACCAAGGGGAGGAGAGGGCATGCATGTAACAAACCATAACCTGTCTTTATGTCTGAACTGGGCCAATTTCTGGGCCAAGGCTAGATGGAAGTAAAGAACCACCCAAATTTGGTCCCCAGCCAAAGGAAAGAGGGAACTCACCGTGTTCAATGTAAGTGATAAACCCCAGGGAGAGCAGCACAGCCGCCAGGTGGAAGCTCAGCCCCTGGGAAGGAAGAGGGAGAGAGAGAGTTCTTCAATTGGAATAGAAATCTCAGGACAGGGATTGCGTCTTGCTTGCATTCTCGAAGAAAACAAACTGCTTTCCAAGGGTCTCCCCCTCCCAAGAATAGGCTTAATGAAGCAAAGACAAATGGCCCCCAATGCAATAGTGCCCACTCCCCTGAAGTCTTGCTGATTGCAAGAAGCTCTTTTTGCGGGGTCTCACACGGGAAGGGCAGAATCTCTTCTGGGCAGGCAAAGTCATGCAGAGTCTCTTTCAGCAGAGATCTCGGACGTCAGGACCATGGCCAGCTGCCAGTGGGCCTTCCCATCCGCAGCTCTCCCTCCTGTTGCAGCTACAGAGGGATGTTGCTTCAGCAGAGAGCTGAAGCCTTAAGGCAGCTGGCAAGACCTATACTGCAGGTAGCCTCAACTTCTTGAAGGAGCTGTCTGCACTCTAGAAAATGACTTTTTTCTGCTTCTACAACCGCTGGCTTCTACATGGGGCTGGAGATGACTGAGGATTCCTCCTCTGAGATCAAGGAAGGTAAACAGGCCCTTTCCTTACAATAGGAGGCCACAGAAGAAGGCCCTGAAGGTTCCTCCCTGAGTGGATCAGCCTGTATCTCATAAACATCTGTGTCTTCCTCAGGGCTTGGCAGAGGATCACAATGTCTCTTTTCCATATATGGCCCTTAGAGCACCCTGGAGTTGTCACCTGCTGCCATTTCCACCTCTGCCTGGCAGCCATTTGGTGCATATTGGGAAGGAAACAGATGAAGGTCAATAGGTTTGTCCTGAGTAGCCATGAGTGAAAGGGAGCGATCATCAGGCCAGCCCTGCCTTACAGCAGGGCAAAGCAACCTACTTTTAAGCAGCACCCAGGGCATAGCTGCCAAGTTTTCCCTTTTCTCGCGAGGAAGCCTATTCAGCATAAGGGAAAATCCCTGTAAAAAAGGGATAACTTGGCAGCTATGACCCAGGGGTGAGGTGAAGCACTGGCAAAATGCCTGGGGACTAGTCCATGTGATTGTGAGCTGCCTTGGCGCCTCTTACAGGTAGAAAGATGGGGCACAAATGTTTGAGATAAACAAATTCGTACATGTTTCGTCATGACAGGGTGTGACCAAGGAACAGGAGACAGCGGCTTCTGTAGAGGGATACTTACATGTAGAAGGGCACTAGCTGCATAGGTTACAATGATTGCTGAGAAGGTGCCCAATTTCAAGGAGTTCTTGAAGACATCTGGAAACAGGTGGAGAAAGTTAGTGATGGGACAGCATGTTCTGCTCCCTACTGGGTGCCCTGGCCAGCTTTTCCCCACCTCAACTGAGATGCAGTAAAATGCATTTACTTCAAGCTACTACATTTATCTGTTCCAGACACTCGGCCACTGAGTTTCAAAGTATTTCCTGGAAGCTGTCACTCCTCTTCTTCCCACATAGCAGTGGATTGGTGAGAATCTCTCCTAGTTGGCCAGTTGTTTTTTTTCTTTTTGCAGCTTACCAATGTAACAGATTTATTGTGGGATAAACAGACTTGATCAGATACAGGAAGGGTTATCCTCAGAGATATGAGCAGGGTGGGAAATTGCAAAGCAGTTTGGCCAAACTATGAAAGTGAGAGATTCTGTCTGTGACAATTCCAGGTCAAGCTTAAATGTATACAAGATAAACATATCAACCGTTCGCAACTTCAATAAGAGGTGATAACAATGTCTTTCCAGTTTCACTATGCTAATTCAATACCAGTCTCCTGAGACAGACATGAATGCCAACTAACCAACCAAAGTGGAAGGAGGCCAGTTCTAGGGCATGACGCTGCCATAGACTTAAGAATCTGAACAGCTTTGCTGGTTGAGATTCATTTTGGGGGAAAGGAAAATGTGGCTCTTCCAGATCTTGCTGGACTACAACTCCTATCACCCCTGACCACTAGTCATGCTGGCTGAGGCTGATGGGATTTGGAGTCTAACAATATCTGGGGTGTCATACGTTCAGCATTCTGTTCCCAATATTGGCCACCTGGACACTTTTGGGAAGCTTACAGTAGGCTTCCCTTTGTCATTTAACCATATCATATGGAAATCATAGGTACGCTGCCTCCTAACATGGACGCTCCATTTAGCCATCCTGCCAAGCAGCTTTCGATGGGGCTCATCCTCCACAAATCTCTTCAAACTATTTTAAAGCCATCACATTTCATGGCAGAGAAACTCCACAGGTTAATCGCCGCACCTTGTGTGAAGAAGTACTTCCTTTTTTGTCAGCCCAGAACCTACTTAAAAGGGGCTCCTGCGGCTCTTGACTAGTAAGAGGCAAAGAGATTTAAAGGTAAAGGTAAAGGTACCCCTGACCATTAGGTCCAGTTGTGACCGACTCTGGGGTTGCGCGCTCATCTCGCATTATTGGCCGAGGGAGCAGGCGTATAGCTTCCAGGTCATGTGGCCAGCATGACAAAGCCGCTTCTGGCAAACCAGAGCAGCACATGGAAACGCTGTTTACCTTCCCGCTGTAGCGGTTCCTATTTATCTACTTGCATTTTGACGTGCTTTCGAACTGCTAGGTTGGCAGGAGCTGGGACCGAGCAACGGGAGCTCACCCCGTCACAGGGATTCGAACCGCTGACCTTCTGATCAGCAAGCCCTAGGCTAGAGCAAGCCCTAGGCTCAGAGATCAGCAAGCCCTAGGCTCAGAGATTTAGATCTGTCTAAATGCCCAGCATCAGGCAAGAAGATACCTTAGTCCATTTCAGGGCTCACAGATCTGAAATCTGTCCCCCACTCCCCAATCTGCATGTGTGGATTAACCCTACCATATAATCTCAAGCCTACCCCCCAGGATTTGTAAATACTTATAGCAATAGAGAGAGGTCTTCTGGGTAGTCTACATCCCCCTCCCCAGTGGTAAGAGGGGGTGAAGACAATGGGAGACCCAGGAACCTAACTACCGTGTTTCTCATATTATAAGTCATGTCTTATATTAATTTTTTTTCCAAAAAACACGACATGGCTTATTTTTGAGGGATGTCTTATTTTTTAATAAAGTGCACGCGGGCGCTGTTTGCCGGGCTTGTCAAGCCCAGCAAACAGCGCCCGCCGATCTTCGGTGACAGGCGGGGGTGGGCGGAGAGCGGAGAACGATCTCCGCTTCCCCCCCACCCCCGCCTGTCACACAGCACAGGTCGGCGGGCGCTGTTTGCCGGGCTTGTCAAGCCCAGCTAGGAGCGCCCGCCGATCTTCGGTGACAGGCGGGGATGGGGGGAGAGCGGAGAACGATCTCCGCTTCTCCCCCACCCCCGCCTGTCACACAGCACAGGTCGGCGGGCGCTGTTTGCCGGGCTTGTCAAGCCCAGCAAACAGCGCCCGCCGATCTTCGGTGACAGGCGGGGGTGGGCGGAGAGCGGAGAACGATCTCCGCTTCCCCCCACCCCCGCCTGTCACACAGCACAGGTCGGCGGGCGCTGTTTGCCGGGCTTGTCAAGCCCAGCTAGGAGCGCCCGCCGATCTTCGGTGACAGGCGGGGATGGGGGGAGAGCGGAGAACGATCTCCGCTTCTCCCCCACCCCCGCCTGTCACACAGCACAGGTCGGCGGGCGCTGTTTGCCGGGCTTGTCAAGCCCAGCAAACAGCGCCCGCCGATCTTTGGTGACAGGCGGGGGTGGGGGGAGAGCGGAGCACGATCTCCGCTTCCCCCCACCCCCGCCTGTCACACAGGACAGGTCCGAAGATCGGCGGGCGCTGTTTGCCGGGCTTGTCAAGCCCAGCAAACAGCGCCCGCCGATCTTTGGTGACAGGCGGGGGTGGGGGGAGAGCGGAGCACGATCTCCGCTTCCCCCCCACCCCCGCCTGTCACACAGGACAGGTCCGAAGATCGGCGGGCGCTGTTTGCCGGGCTTGTCAAGCCCAGCAAACTGCGCCCGCCGATCTTCGGTGACAGGCGGGGGTGGGGGGAGAGCGGAGAACGATCTCCGCTTCCCCCCCACCCCCGCCTGTCACACAGCACAGGTCGGCGGGCGCTGTTTGCCGGGCTTGTCAAGCCCAGCTAGGAGCGCCCGCCGATCTTCGGTGACAGGCGGGGATGGGGGGAGAGCGGAGAACGATCTCCGCTTCTCCCCCACCCCCGCCTGTCACACAGCACAGGTCGGCGGGCGCTGTTTGCCGGGCTTGTCAAGCCCAGCTAGGAGCGCCCGCCGATCTTCGGTGACAGGCGGGGGTGGGCGGAGAGCGGAGAACGATCTCCGCTTCTCCCCCACCCCCGCCTGTCACACAGCACAGGGCCGAAGATCGGCGGGCGCTGTTTGCCGGGCTTGTCAAGCCCAGCAAACAGCGCCCACCGATCTTCGGTGACAGGCGGGGGTGGGGGGAGAGCGGAGAACGATCTCCGCTTCCCCCCACCCCTGCCTGTCACACAGCACAGGTCCGAAGATCGGCGGGCGCTGTTTGCCGGGCTTGTCAAGCCCAGCAAGGAGCGCCCGCCGATCTTCGGCTCTGTCCCCCGATGCGCGACGGCTCGGGGAAGCAGGCAGGGAGCTCCTGCTGTGTCCCGCGCCTTCGCCTCTCGCTCGGTCGGGGCTACACGACATGGCTTATTTTCGGGGTATGTCTTATTTTTCACCAACCCTTAGAAATCCTGTCATGGCTTATTTTTTGGGGATGCCTTAAAATATGAGAAACACGGTATGCTGGGAAGCATCTTCTGGGGGGCGACAGGTTCCCCATCCCTGCCATAAGGGGTCACTGACCTCCCTTCCTCAGGGAGCCATTGTCAGGGGCGATGCCCAAGGCTGAGGGTCCTCATGTAGCCTGTTTCTAAGGCTCCACATAACTAACACAGCAGGTGCACACATCCTTACAGGAGTTCAGCCAACGGGACATGGGCAGGTTCCAGCTGGTGACCACCTCCACCATGGAACGGGGCAGCTCCACATTCAATGGGCGAGACACTGTCAGATCCCTGGAAGGAGGAGGGAATAAAATCATTATGCAGGCCAGAAATCAGGAAGGGGGGTCTTTGGATTCATGGAAAGTCTCCACTGACCTGGCAACAACAGGAGGCTATAATCTGAATCATGTCTAAGCCAGAAGTCAGTCCCACTGAATTCAACAGAGCTTAACTCCCAGGTAAGTACAGTTAAGATTGCAGCCTAAATTCAACCGAGTCTGAATCAAAGCCATTATTATTATTAATAACTACCCACCAAAAAACAAACCATGGAGGGGGGGGGACCTGACCACATTTAACACCTTTGCAAAAACTATTCCAGCAGACCGGGTTATGCATAAAAGTTACTTTAACATCTGTTTTCTGATTTGCCTATTTGTGGGATTTAAGGAGGTTACATTTTTAGTACAGTATCCTAGGCACCCCCCCCCCCACCTCACACACACACACCCCTGCAACAACACTCACCATTTCAGGTTGTCTTTCTCCTCTGTGAAGCCAGACCCTGCCAACGTGGCCGTTGTTTCGGACAGGAAGCCCACAAAATAGTTGCTGAAGTGGAAGGAGCTAGCGCTTTCGTAAGCCCGAAGCCAGCTACGATGCAACAGCAAGACACAAAGATGTAAGAACGGTCCAGCTGGATCAGGACAAAGGCCTCTCTGTCCTCACAGTGGCCAACCGGATGCCTACGGGAAGCCTACAAGCAGGACCTGACAGCAACAGCACCCTCCACATTGGGGATTCCCAGAAACAGGTGTTCACAGGCAGACTGACAGCGGAACATAGCCCTATACCCCCATGACTTTGTTTAATCCTTTTCTAAAGCCATCTGATTCCATGGTGCTGTATGAAGAAGTGTTCTCTTTATTTTATTTAGATAGGCGGAACAATTAAAACACCAAGAAGTAAAAACCAGGTAATAATACAATAAATTAAAAAACAACACATTGGAACTACAGTTATAGTCATACCTCGGTTTAAGTACGCCTCGGTTTGAGTATTTTCAGTTTAAGTACTCCGCGGACCCGTCTGGAACGGATAAATCCACTTTCCATTACTTTCAATGGGAAAGTTCACTTCAGGTTAAGTACGCTTCAGGTTAAGTACAGACTTCCGGAACCAATTGTGTACTTAAACCGAGGTACCACTGTAATATCCTGGGTACTATGGAACAGAACTGCAGGGCTGCAAAGAACACATTATGTATAGGGTATACAGTCAAACCTCAGTTCCCAAATAGCTCTGTTCTGGCTCCCAAAGGCTGAAAACCTGAAAATAAATGCTCCGGTTTTCGAACGTTTTTTGGAAGCCGAACGTCTGATGTGGCTTTCGCTGAGTGCAACCATTTGGAAGTGCAACCAATTGGAAGCCATGCCTCGGTTGTCGAACTTTTCGGAAGCTGACCGGGCTTCTGGAATGGATTCCATTCGACAACCAAGGTTTGACTGTACTTCTCTTCGTAGGTGGTCACAGTCCCAAATAAAGTTGGGTTTTGAGAGAGGAGGTCCAACTTAGCTATCCATACAACCCATAAACACCAGAAGAGGCTCACCAGGCACCTTTGACTCAAGAAGCCTTAGCAAGACCCTTACACCAGCAAATCTGACACACTTTGCCCAGCAACCCTCCAAAGCAAAGGGAGAATGAGAAGGAGGGATTTCCAGATTAATAGCCACTTCTTCTTTTTTTTATAAGATCACCTGTTTCATACTTGATAGACAACAGAGTCAGAGCTGGGTCTGAGAGTATAAGCTGCAGAAACAACCGCCGAGATTTCCTGAAAAACGCAAGTCCGAAAAGCTGCCACTACTAGGCACAACTACCATCTGTGGTAGTCTATGCCCAATATGCAACAACCCCACCAGCATTGCATGGGCAGGTATTGGTTTACTCTTCCCATTGTAACAGGTGCACTGTATCATCATGTTCGACAGTGGGATTTGCTGCCAAGGAGTGTGGTGGAGTCTCCCTCTTTGGAGGTCTTTAAGCAGAGGCTTGACAGACATAGGTCAAGATTGCTTTGATGGTGTTTCCTGCTTGGCAGGGGGTTGGACTGGATGGCCCTTGTGGTCTCTTCCAACTCTATGATTCTATGATCAGAGCCCCACCTGATGCACCAATTCTTTAACTCTGGCTGAAACTGAGCGGGGTTTGCTTCACTGGACTCTCAACTCTCTTTCATCAATATTTCTGCCCAGATCCGCCTCCCTCTCTCAGACTAGATGCTGTCCCCCCTTCTTCCGACAGAAATCCTTTGTACAATAAAGAAACCGCCCCTTTCAAGCTTCCAGACAAGCCCATACAAATGTGCTCATAAAAGGTGAGCATTCTGAGTGGGCCTTCCGTTCTAAGGACAAGTGTACTAAAAAGATTGAATTTGCACCATTTGAAAACCGCTCACCGGAGTGCCAATGAGCTTCAGGCATGCCTGTTCATTTGTTGCCCTCTAACAGATCCAAAACACAGAAGCAACTCTTGATTGCCCAATGACCAAAGTGACCACTCTCAAAAGTAGATTGGAAACGAGGGTGTTCTCCAAATGGAGTAAGAGGAGAAAGTGTGGGGGGGTCAAGACTTTGACGGAGCCCCTCCAGATTTTGAGTGTTGTTCTGTAAAATGGATTTTCTATCAACTGCAGCCTCTCCAGGGTGAGCTTCAGAAAGGGGGCTGATGGATCAGCTATGCCACCCTTGAAGATCAGGTGTGTATCTGCTCAGGTGTATATCCGCTCCTTATACAATCGAGCGCGAGCAATGGGTGGGGGTTGACCACATAAGATTGCTGGTATAGATGCCTCGCCCCCTGCCCCCCCGCCCCGGGCCAGATCATAAGAAATGTTTCATAATAAAGGGCAGCAATGCAGTGTGAGGTGGCAGTAAAAAATGGGGACAGTTAAACTATATATGAAACGCAAACAAAAAACTCCGGATTTAATGCGTTCCGAACGCACATTCGTAAGTCGAAAAAATGTGTAAGTCGAATCCCATAGGAATGCATTGGGAGAAAAAACCCTACCTAAAAATTCGTAAGTAGAAAATATCCTATCTAAACCGCATCCAAGATGGCAGACGGAGCTCCATTCGTAAGTAGAAACATTCGTAAGCAGAGTTATTCGTAAGTAGAGGTACCACTGTATAAAGAGAGGGCCTTGATAGATATCACTCGGTGGCTCTGCTCTCTTTCTCAGCTCCCGTTGCAGTCCAAAGGTTCTTGCTTCTAGAGCTCTCCTTCTGCTGTTCCCAGGGCAAGGAAAACAGATGTGCACAAACACATGGTTTTACCATTGTCAGCTGGGATCAGATCCTTGCAGCCCTTCTGGGACTTCCAGGTGTACTTTGGATAGTAGCACACCTGCATCTCATAGAGTAAGGTGCAGTATAGAACTTAGCCTTATGCCAGGAAGCCAAATTGAAAGGGAAGCCCCCTACCCCTTAATACTCACCCCCTTTTGCAGCAGCAATGGGTCTAAAACCCTGTTACCGCCTTAACTTTAATCTTGAAAAATCAGAATTGTGCTCTCCCCATATTTCATCATGTGAACATTATGCGCAACTTCAAGTACTGCGCCTTTAACTTTAGAATCATAGCCCTAAGTCCTGTGTTTGGCTGTCCTGTGAGCCCCCAGCCTGATAAACCTGTTCAGTGTCTAAAGAAGTCACTTTGACTGGTAATTTCAAGTCAGTGAGCCAAAGACACCGGTCCATCCCTGCCCCCTGAGAAGATCCTGGGATCTGATTATGGGATCTGTACCCTATGTACTACTGCTCCTCCAGACGTAACTGCAAATCTCAAGTAGCAATTTTTAGTTTCTCCATTTTCCTTAGGTGGCAGGTGCTCATGCCAAAGCTCTCCCTAGCAGTTTTAGTAACCCCAGACCAGGCATGTCAAACCTGCGGCCCTCCAGATGTTTTGGCCTACAACTCCCATGATCCCTAGCTAGCAGGACCAGTGGTTGGGGAAGATGGGAATTGTAGTCCAAAACATCTGGAGGGCCGCAGGTTTGACATGCCTGCCCCAGACAGTCATTCTTCATTCACAGAGAGTTCCTGATTAGTAGAGAAAAGAGCTACATGCAGGTCAGCAGGTAACTCTTAGCATCCCAGTTCCGATCCCTCCAATGGCGTTAACTCTGCAAAATGGGGATTTGAAGCTTTTGTCGGCTCAATGCCAATTGCATTCCCTCTATGAGCCAACCATCGTGGAATAATACTAGTTTGGCATAACTGCCACTTGATGCGTTAAAGGAGCCCTCGGGGGCAGGGAGTAAAAGAGCTAGACAACCGTCTTGCTTGGTATTAAGCCACGTCACATCAATCCTGAATCTTCCAACATTCAACTTCCCTGGCTTGGAGCTCCCATATTATGGAAGAGGAAGCAAAACTTCTCCCGATCCACCTTCTCCCCACTGCGCCTGAAGTTCTACACCTCTACCCTCTCCTGCTGATTTACTCACCTTTTCACTAAACAAAAAAGCCCCAAATGTTGTAACCTCCCCTCCCCACAGGAGCTGCTCCAACCCCAACCCCTTGATTCTTTTGCTTGCCTGCCTTTGAAGCCAGTGAACCTCTGCAAACCCACACGGTGGGGAAGCGAAGAAACAGAAGTCGCATGAAGACTCACCTCACCAAGGTGCTCCTGGCAGAACCAAGAAGGGAAATAACATGGCAGGAGCGAGAAACAGAGAGGGAAGAATAAAGATATCAGTAGATATTGGGGCATTAAGGTGTTCCATATTGACTGAACCCAGAACTATAAAAAAAAGCCGCAGAGAGCCACGACTGGCAGTGCCTACATGCCGAAGATTTCAGTTGTATTTTGGATAGCATTGGTTTGCACTGAACAAAGCCAGGCCTGTGGGTATTGTATTCTATGATAGTGTGCAAGTGCAGAAATTTCATTAACAGCTCTTTCATTAACATCTGCATGACAAACTTGTCAAACGGAAGGTGCTTTCCTCCTCTGTGGCAGGAAAAGGCAGGAGCCCTGGCTTAAAAACATAATAGTTGCCTCACTGGATCAGAACAAGCTTCCTATTTCTCACTGTGGCCTCCTAGACACTTCTTAAAGGTAAAGGTAAAGGGGCCCCTGACCATCAGGTCCAGTCGTGAGTGACTCTGGGGCTGCGGCACTCATCTCGCTCTATAGGCCGAGGGAGCCGGCGTTTGTCCGCAGACAGCTTCCGGGTCATGTGGCCAGCATGACAAAGCTGCTTCTGGCAAACCAGAGCAGCACACGGAAACGTCGTTTACCTTCCCACCGGAGCGGTCCCTATTTATCTACTTGCACTTTGATGTGCTTTCGAACTGCTAGGTTGGCAGGAGCTGGGACCGAGCAACAGGAGCTCACCCCGTTGCAGGGATTCGAACCGCCAACCTTCTGATCAGCAAGCCCTAGACTCTGTGGTTTAACCCACAGCGCCACCTGGGTCCTAGACACTTCTTAGGAGCTCACAAAGAACAGCATAAAGGCAGGGGTGGGGGTGCCAGAGGGGCTGTAGCCCTGGGTGTGGATTTTTGAGGGTTCAGGAAGCAGGTGGCCCCAGCGCAGTGGGGCGCTCCTCTCTTGGTGGCGGAGGAACCAACCCTCAGGGAGAGGAGCACTGGGCTGGGCCTCACTGGGGGCACTGGCATGGGGGGGCACCTGGTTCATGCCCGCCCCGGGCACTGTGAACTCACGCAATGTTGCTGCATAAAGCTGATGGCCACATGCTGTTGTTTGATGGCAGCATTTGGTACTTTAAAGGCAGGCTGCCTTTACAGACGCAGGGTCCTCCATTGAGCTATGTGCCTTCGTAGGTTGTGATTAAGGTTCTGGCATGAGTGCAGTGCAGACTAGGCCTCACTGCACAGAAACTCTGCACATCACCAACAGCTCGGTTGGGGGCTTCATATGTGTAAACCTGTACAATCCATCTACTTATTCATCTTCTCATCCAAATCAGTTTTGGGAGGATTTAATATTTATCCTTGATAAATCTGTGGCTGAATTCCCGAAGTCAGAGATTCTTATAATGGGGGACTTTAATGCCAGAATTGGAGCAGATATAAGTTCATTTACCGATATGTCACAATTATTCATAGAAGAGGAGTGGTTTCCTACATGGAATTCACACGACAAGACCATCAATAGGGCTGGCATCATACTGCTGGAGTTTACCATTAACTGCGGGTTGCTCAGCTTGCATGGCACACCCAAAGACTGGTCCGGGGGATACTATACTTTCCTAGGAACTAGAGGGGCTAGCGTTATAGATTACATCTGGTCCTCCTCAGTATTGATTGACAAGGCATACTGTTTCAATGTGTTCAACAGAACCGAAAGTGACCACCTTCCAATCGCCCATCTCCTTCCACCACACACAGCTGGGGCCTCCCAGCTCCCTCCACCTCCAGGATTCATTGATCTTAGCCCCCGGACGTAAGAAGTGGGATAGTCCTCCTAAATTGCCCTGAGATTCTAACAGAAAGAAGTGGAGTGCTCAAGCCATGGAATAAGTCACAGTACACAAGACTCGGGAAAAGAAAGCCAGGCCTTACTTCAAAGCCACCAGGTGACACAGACCTAAGCAGGGCGGAATGGCGCAGACCACAGAAACGGCAAGCAAAGCAGCCACTGACTAGACGAGGACAGCAGACACACCGGACACAGCCCACAAGGCAAGACACAGCGAGCACAATGGAAACGAGCCAATGGCGATACGTCGGTTGCTGGGCCTCACAGTGGGAAAAAACAAACCGTGTCTGGAACATGGCGAACAGACTGAGGGAGCCGTGACCCCACGGCGCCTCCCGTCAAGAGACAGAACAGATGCGTTGCCACTGATGGAAGCCACAAAAGACACGTGAAGGTTAAGAATGCAGCTGTGCAATGAGTGAGATGATGCAGCCCGGCAGCTGGAGAGATGTGCTGGGGTGTGTGTATGTGTGTGTTACCTGCTCCTGCGCTTCCTGTTGCAAGTAGCGCGATCCCAACAGAGTCCAACAGAGAGAGGACCGGGAGGGAGAGGGTGGATACAAGGAAGCAAAAGAATGCAGAAGAGAAAGAGAAAGAAAATGAGCTCATCAGGCTTTAGGACGTTCCAAATAATATTTAAAACGCTATTTAACTATGTGGCAGGGAAAGGTTTGATAAAGAGCTGCTTCTCGTACCTATGGGACCGCCTCTCCCGGTATGACCCACAGAGGACATTAAGGTCCACAAATAATAACATATTGGAGATCCCGAGTCACAAGGTGGTTAGGCTGGCCTCGACCAGTACTGGCCCCGACCTGGTGGAACGCTCTGTCTCAGGAGACTAGGGCCCTGCGGGATTTGTCATCTGTTCATAGGGCCTGCAAGACAGAGCTGTTCCGTTTGGCCTTTGGACTGACGCAGTCTGACCCCGGGGTTACCCTTCCCTAAGGTTTTATCTTATAATGGTTTTATCTTTCTTGTAGATTTTTAATTTTAAAATTGAATTGTAACATTGTATTAATCTGCATTTTAACTGAATTGTTTCTTTTATACTTGCGTTGATATTTTTGTTGTTAGCCGCCCTGAGCCCGGTCTTGACTGGGAAGGGAATAATAATTATTGACTGGGAATAATTATTATTATTATTATTATTATTCTCCCAGTATGGATGGAAAAGGCCACAGCTGCTGAACTTCTCCCTGGCCTAGCATCCACTAAATTCAAGGAAGTGCAACTCTTAAATGCTTCAGTATTCCTGGGATCCTCCCTTCGTTCACTGTACCTATGCAAAATTTTAACACAGAACTGGAAAGGGCAATTGGAACGAGAGGCTCCACAACAGGGCTTCACTGAAAAAAAAACCCCACACACCAAAAACCAACCACTCCCCAGCAACCACTGCCCAGTAACTAACTGGCAGCCACTTTTGATAGGCTCTTCCTTCACAGATTTGTTCAAACCACTTTTGGCCCACCGCATTTCATGGCAGAGAAACTCTATGGTTGATTGAGACTTGTGTGAAGAAGTACCGTACTTTTCAGTCTATAAGACACCCCCATGTATAAGACGTCCCCTATTTTGGGGGACTCAGATTTAAGAAAATGGGGGGGGGATGGCACAGAGTTGTTGAGGGGTTGTTGTTTTTTTGCAAAGGATTACCCAGGTTTGTTGAGCTTTTTTAGGGGGGACTGCCAAAAATCGCTCACCCACACGCGTCACTAAATCCGACTCTCGTCTGTCCCATCACCGGCAGAAGCTGCCAATTGCCCACCCAACTGCCGGAGTGTTATTGAGCAGCAACCAATAACACGAACAATAGCCGCTGACAGCCACAGCAGCAACCAATCAAACATCCACCCTATGCACTATCCATGTATAAGATGACCCCCCCCCCCACACACACTTTTTAGCATGATTTTAAAAGGACAAAACATAGCCTTATACACGGAAACGTACGGTACTTTCTTTTTCTGCAGATGCATCGTCAGTCTTAAAAGCGGGGTCCTGCAGCAACATTGGGGGAAGGACACAGGTTCCTCACCCCCACAGCAAAGGACCACAGCACCTTTATCTGCTACAGTTATTCCAAGGCCCAAAAACAATCTCAGGGTGAAGATACCAGGCACATATCAGAGCCCCAGCATGGGGAATCGGTCTGGCTCTCCAGAGGTTGCGAAACACAACTCCTGTCATCTTCAGTCACTGGCCTCCTGGGAGCTGATGCCATCCAACAACTAGACCAGAGCTTTCCAAACTTTTCATGTTTGTTTGTTTAGACATGCATCATTTTGCGACACAGCAATTTGGTTTTAGGGACCCAGGTGGCGCTGTGGGTTAAACCACTGAGCCTAGGGCTTGCTGATCAGAAGGTCAGCGGTTTGAATCCCTGTGACGGGGTGAGCTCCCGTTGCTCGGGCCCAGCTCCTGCCAACCTAGCAGTTCGAAAGCATGTCAAAATGCAAGTAGATAAATAGGAACCGCTACAGCGGGAAGGTAAACGGCGTTTCCGTGTGCTGCTCTGGTTTGCCAGAAGTGGCTTTGTCATGCTGGCCACATGACCTGGAAAGCTATACGCCAGCTCCCTCGGCCAATAATGCGAGATGAGCGCGCAACCCGAGTCGGTCACGACTGGACCTAATGGTCAGGGGTCCCTTTACCTTTAATTTGGTTTTACTAGCAAACCAGAGATTAAACTAACCCCTTTCCAGCCCCAGGAAGAGTGCGGGGAGTGTTCATGCGACACACCTACACACTTCAGCCGACACACTAATGTGTGGCAACTCACAGTTTGGAAAGCTCTGAACTAGAGGGCCACAGGCCCCTCCCTTCTGCACTAGTTGCCAAATGGCTTGTGGATGTGAAAGCATTTCTCTCAGGGCTTTAAAGGAAAAGCCTGGAAGCCCTTCTGAACTGTATAGCCAGCAGCAAAACGGCTGCTGGTCGGAGTTTAGAGTAGCTCACCCTGTATAAAACATATCCCCCTGTGTCCCCTAGGTGCTAAACAGCATCGCAGATGGAAGATAAATGCCATATTTTGGCCCACCAAGCCCAAAGATGAGCTAGAAGCTGAGGTTTTAGAACAGGGGATGTAATACTGTGCCCAGAACTGTATTTTGAGATGTCTCCACAGCAGGAAACATATAATTAGTCCACCATGTTAATTAACCTAACCCTGGGTCAATGAATCTGGAATAGCTTCACCCACAAACACCCACAGAAAGGGGTAGAACATTCAGCCTTTTCCTTATGTTTATCCACTCTGATTCCAGTCACAAGGTGGCAAAGGAGTGTTAAGGGGCAGCTAACCTGCATTAAATGACCTGATATATATGGTCAAGGACCATATCCCATATACCCTATTTCACTTTCCTCCTCCCCCCTCCAATATTCGCAGGAGAGTTTTTTGTTGTTTTTTAAGAGCTTAAAGTAAGTGCAATACATCTCTCTGAACAATTCAGAGGCATGGAGGAAGAGAGGAACTCGGACAATAAAGTCCACTTGCCTTTTAAAAAATCCAGTAATTAAAAATATACTAGGGCCCACCATTCTACAGCACGCTTCCCGTCTGGCCTGTGAGGAGTCCAAAATCTCCATTAGCTCACTGGCTGGATTCCCTAACAAACCCAACGGGCCAGCTGCATGGAGCCTGGGGCCGAGGTCAGAGTATCTCTTTGGAGCAACCAACTTACTTCCTGAGTAGCTTGTAGCTGTAGAGGGGTATCAAGTAAGAGAAGAGATAGGGGGCCACACAAGTGGACATGATGAGGCACACAAGGCAGAGGAAGAAGCTCAGGAAGACCTTCTGGAGCCAGGAGAAGCTCTGTATGAGAGGAAAGAGAGAGAAAATACCATCTTTCACACTGTTTTTCGGTCATTATCTTAGTATGAATAGAAATGAGAGACCCTCTTCATGTCAACTCATCAGATATAAGGTTGCTGCTGTTGTTGTTATCTATATACTGCCCTATACCCAGAGGACTCGAGGCAGTTCACAGAACAAAATCAAAATGGAAGACAGCAGCATTGCAGCTGACGTTCGGGGTTGGTGGCCGTGTGACAGCACCCAGAGAGTCACAAAGACTGAGAGATTGTGGGGGGGGGATGGGGGGCTCGTTTAATCTCACTGTAAACAAGTGTTACAGTGACAATAAAGTATATTTCTATTTTCATTTGAACAAGGGATGCAGTGTTTCTATTTTCCAGGAACCGTCTCGGATTTACAAAAGCCATCCCAGATTCTGATTTGATCCCAGAACGTCCCGATTCTCCTTAGTACATCCTTATTTTCATCAGAGAAATGTTGGAGGGTATGGAGTTATCCAACCCCCAAGCCATCTGAAGGCAGCCCTGTATAGGGAATTATTTTTAATGTTTAATTTTTAAAATGTTTTTATTTATGTTGGAAGCCGCCTAGAGCAGGGGTAGGCAACCTAAGGCCCGTGGGCCGGGTGCGGCCCAATCGCCGTCTCAATCCAGCTCGTGGACGGTCCAGGAATCAGTGTGTTTTTACATGAGTAGAATGTGTCCTTTTATTTAAAATGCATCTCTGGGTTATTTGTGGGGCATAGGAATTCGTTCTTTTTTTCCCTTTCAAAATATAGTCCAGCCCACCACATGGTCTGAGGGAAGGTGGACGGCCCACGGCTGAAAACGCTTGCTGACCCCTGGCCTAGAGTGACCGGGGGCAACCCAGTCAAATGGGCAGGGTATAACAACAACAACAACAACAACAACAATAATAATAGCTTGGGTAGGATGGATGTGGGTTTCCAATATTCAAAGATCATGCCCTTTTACTGGACCCCCAACTAACCAGGCCCTGTTCCCTATGCTGTGCCAGGAATAAACACATAATAGGGAGCTCACCATTCTCCGGCTTTCCACGGCCTGCTGGTAGGTACGGAAGCGGAACCAGGGTCCAAAGATGACCGTCCCAATGAAGTAGATATAGCCCATGAACTCTACTGGGGACGGGATGGCTGGCACCTCGCCCCGGTCCAGATCAAAGCCCAACGACACAGCCTTCATTGCCACGATCATCTGGGCACCTGGTGGAAGGGAGCAGACAGACACACAATAAGAGATTCAGTGCTTCAGTGCTTGCCAGTAACCTATGGAGACCTCACTGCCCAAGATGTGACCTGACTTATGAAAAAGTATCAGGCAAATGGAGAGAAGATATTCCATGGTGGCTGAATGGGACCACCAAATAGAGGGGGATGTAATTCCTTTTAATGGAAAACTCAGGTGCTGAGTGCCAAGAGGATTGTAGACAGAACAGAGCCACTAAGAAACAAGGAAGAGCTATTGGCAGCCAAACTCAAGAGTCGAAGAAGTACTATATATTTCAAAACCCACCTCCCTGCAAAACAACAACAACAATCCAATGAAAACCAAGCGTTCCTTGCAGAGTGATAGGTATGAATGCTGCACTTGGAGCAACTTGGAAAGGAAGCACATTCATCAAGCTCTAGAAAGATCTACAAAACACTCACCTCTCATCTTATGCCAGCTCACTGTGTCCACCATGTGCATCTCCCTGCAAAAAGGAAGGGCGGGGGGAGAGGGGGAGAAGGTCAAAGATGGGAAACTGTTATGATCCCTCAGGTGGCGCAATGGGTTGGCTGTGAAACAGAAGGTTGGTGGTTCGAGCCCACCCAAGGACAGCTGTGGGCTGGATTCCTGCATTGTAGGGGGTTGGACTAGACACTCAGGGGTCCCTTCCAATGGCCAAGCTGCCAACTTTGTTCCACATTTGTCTAGATCTTCTTAACTTCTGTTGCACTCCGCTTCCCATTAACTACTCTTCTTCATCCAGCCAACCACTTATGGCTATAGCAGCCTGTGAGCAGCCCTCCCTACCTGCTCCTGGCCCTCACTCACCCCATGAGCAAGTAGATGAGGATGGTGATGGAGAGAAGGACGCCGCGCTGGGTTGAGTGGCGACAGAGGAACAGCACCAGGTAGCACAGGAGGCTGAGGAGGACGACCCAAACCATCTGCAGCTGGAAGAAGTGGTAGAGGGCGTAGAAGCCGCTGGCGACTGTGCTCAGGTGCTTGACATAGGATGGCAGAGCTGCGAGGAGAAGGCCAGAGAGGAAAATGGAGGTCAGGTGGAGAGAGGGTCAGGGGACATAGGCCCATGGCCCCATCCGCACTATACATTTAAAGCAGTATCATGGCACTTCAACAGTCATGGCTTCCCCCAAAGCATTGTGGGAAATGCAGCTTGTTGCGAGGTGCAGAATGTTGTTAAAGGTAAAGGTAAAGGGACCCCTGACCATTAGGTCCAGTCGTGACCGACTCTGGGGTTGCACGCTCATCTCACATTATTGGCCGAGGGAGCCGGCATTTGTTCACAGACAGCTTCCTGGTCATGTGGCCAGCATGACAAAGCCACTTCTGGCGAACCAGAGCAGCACACGGAAACGCCGTTTACCTTCCCTATTTATCTACTTGCACTTTGATGTGCTTTCGAACTGCTAGGTGGGCAGGAGCTGGGACCGAGCAACGGGAGCTCACCCCGTCACAGGGATTCGAACCGCCGACCTTCTGATCAGCAAGCCCTAGGCTCAGTGGTTTAACCCACAGCGCCACCCCTATTACCCTCCTGGAGCTACAGTTTCCAGAGTGGTCTTAACAGTCAATCCCTAGTCCCTGGGAACGCTGGGAATTGTAGCTCCGTGAGGGGAATAGGCGCCTCCTAACAGCACTCAGCGCCCTTAACAAACTACAGCTCTCAGGATGCCTTGAGGGAAGTGTATGGTTTGGAAGGGGCATGGACTGTTTTGTCTATCTGGCCCAGTATTGCCCACTGACATGGGCAGCAGCTCTCCACAGTCTCAGGCCTTCCACATCACCTGCTCCCTGCTCCTTTTAAGTGGGGATTTGAACTTGGAACCTTCTGTGTGCAAATCAGGGGCTCCATCACTGAGCTAGGTCCTCTCCCCTCAAGATCCCTCCTCCATACTCCCCAGCTGTGCATTTACCTTGGAAGAGAAAGAAGACACCCTCCGCAGTCATTTTACGCTACACATAAAACAGCAGTTGTAAGAAGGGTAGGAGCTGTAACTAGAATGGGAAAGAAAGCTGGGGCTTGCATTAGGACCTGGTAGGTAAAAGCCCTTTCGAAAGGGGAATGCTGACAACAGCAGGTCCACTACAAATAAAGGGAAACGTTTGAGCTTTGAGTGGAGGGAATGGCGCTGCGGCTCCTCCCTCCCCAAGCATCGCTCCAGTCTGCCTGGAACTATACCCTCCATCTCACGTCTGGCCGTGCTTCCTGTCCACAGATGTAGCTCAGCAATGACATCCAGACTGAGAGAGAGAGCTGTGGTTGTTGCAGCAGGAGGAAAAGCAGGCACCGTGTGTGTGCATAAATCCCCAGCAGGTGACCAATGGGGTGCCCTCCAGATGTTTTGGGCTAAAGCTCCCATTACCCTTGACAACTAGGTTTGATGGGAACTGAAGTCTGGAAGGCATCACCTTGGCCACCCCTGATTTAGGCATGTATGGTTTAACCAAAATTAAATGGTAACGAAATCATTTCTTAGTTCATCATAGGTAATGGTAAAGGGACCCCTGACCATTGGGTCCAGTCGTGACCAACTCTGGGGTTGCGGCGCTCATCTCACGTTATTGGCCGAGGGAGCCGGCGTACAGCTTCCAGGTCATGTGGCCAGCATGACAAAGCCGCTTCTGGCGAACCAGAGCAGCGCACAGAAACGCCGTTTACCTTCCTGCTGAAGTGGTACCTATTTATCTACTTGCACTTTGACGTGCTTTTAAACTGCTAGGTTGGTAGGAGCTGGTATTGAGCAACGGGAGCTCACCCTGTCATGGGGATTCGAACCGCTGACCTTTTGATCGGCAAGCCCTAGGCTCTGTGGTTTAACCCACAGCGCTACCCGCGTTCCTTTAGTTCATCATAACAATATCTTAAATGATGGAGCACTTCGTCCTGAGCATTTTGGTGTAAGAATGCTTTTGCTGCGAACTAGGATCTCCCCAACTCCCATCAGCCTCAGCTAGCAAGGCCAGGAATTATGAGAGTTGTAGTCCAGAAGCATCTGCAGGGCCACATGTTCCCCAATTACTGTCAAATCTAGTGGGGGGGGGCATGGAATCCCAAGACTCATTCTCGTAACACCAAACCATGGTTTGGCATTACTTCTGAACAGTCTTTCTTTCCACTGGGCCACAGCTGTGATGCAATTGCACAAAGCAAGAGAGCTGCGGGGAGCTGGATTTAGATGCAGATCGTGAGTGAGAGCAGTATGGGGTTGCAACGCAGAGTTCCTCATGGGTCTGGTGAATGCCCTGGAGGACTGCGTGCCTAAGATTGTCTGCACTTACCCAATCTCCAGAGGAGACGGCACACGAGGCACAAGAGCAGAAGTGTCCAGACCTGCTCAATGCCTTGCTGAGCAGTAGGCAACACGCAGCCGCTCAGGAGCTGCTGGTAGAACTCTTCCCGGGTGAATGTGGCCATGGCCGCAGCCTGGAGGAAGCAGGAGACAAAGGGATGTCAAGATGGGTAGCTAAGAAACCCCCTCCCCATAGCTAGTATGCAAGCTCTAGCACATGTGCCCATCTCCAGAGGCAAGGCCAGATTTCCAGGCTGCTAAGATCCATGCCACCATATGCTGATTTGGGTACTCAGGTTGTAGAGAGTTGCAGAATATGCACGACTGCATTGCACTTTAAGCCTCCACCATTTCCTCTGGACACAGAGCAAGCTAAGGATTAGTTGCAGCACATGCTGCTGTTGTTTAGTCGTTTAGTTGTGTCCGACTCTTCGTGACCCCATGGACCATAGCACGCTAGGCACTCCTGTCTTGCACTGCCTCCCGCAGTTTGGTCAAACTCATGTTCGTAGCTTCGAGAACACTGTCCAACCATCTCGTCCTCTGTCGTCCCCTTCTCCTAGTGCCCTCAATCTTTCCCAACATCAGGGTCTTTTCCAAGGATTCTTCTCTTCTCATGAGGTGGCCAAAGTATTGGAGCCTCAGCTTCACGATCTGTCCTTCCAGTGAGCGCTCAGGGCTGATTTCCTTAAGAATGGATAGGTTTTATCTTCGTGCAGTCCATGGGACTCTCAAGAGTCTCCTCCAGCACCATAATTCAAAAGCATCAATTCTTCGGCGATCAGCCTTCTTTATGGTCCAGCTCTCACTTCCATACATCACTACTGGGAAAACCATAGCTTTAACTATACGGACCTTTGTAGGCAAGGTGATGTCTCTGCTTTTTAAGATGCTGTCTAGGTTTGTCATTGCTTTTCTCCCAAGAAGCAGGCGTCTTTTAATTTCGTGACTGCTGTCACCATCTGCAGTGATCAGCATATGCTTACTTCCACAAAAGCTCAGGTAGGCATGCTGAATCTGTAGGGTTGCCAGACTCAATAGTGGACTGGACTTCTGTGCCTTTAATTGCCCTGCTCTCTTTTGAGTCTGGAAACCTTAAAGGGAAACCAGCAGACCCTTTGCTTGGAAATTAAACAAAGGGTCTGCTGGTTTCTCTTTAAGGTTCCCAGACTCAAAAGAGAGCAGGGCAATTAAAGGCACAGAAGTCCTGTCCACTATTGAGTCTGGCAACCCTATGAATCTGCCTAGATCCTGGAATCCTCTCTTCATGGTGGTGATCCTTCTTAAGCCAAACAACAGGCACAGCAGTGATGGGCACATTGCCCATGTAGCAATGGTGCACAACCCACCCACAACTGTGCTACATTTGTTGTAGGTCTTCTGCTCTGTACAGTATTAGCATTAAAGAAGCAGGGGAAGCCCCCCTTTAGGCATTCTCTTGGTAGCAACCCTTAACATGCTTGCAATGGTGGTAAATTTCACTAAAATCTGTTACTTGCTTGAAAAGAGCAAATACAAAAGCTACTAAGGTTGCTTGTGATTTAAGATTAACCTTCCTCTGCTTGATCACCTGGAAGCAATTCTTCAGGGGCAGAGTGGTTGTATACAGGCCTGGTAAAAATAAGAGTAAGACTACCAGCATATGTTATTCCCAAAAAGCTCCAAAAAGCTTCCTTTAAGGGCAGATAAAGAGAGGCAGGAAGTGCCACCAAAATATGGACCCACTTGAATAAAACATTGGGGGCTCCTGTGACCACGGCTGATGGACAAGAAAGGAAATAGCCAGATGAATACTGTAGTAATAATCTACGGTGCAAGAGAGATGGCCGGTGAGAAATAGGTGATGGATGAATAAATGAGTTGAACGGCTGAAAAGTTGCATATAGAGTGATCACGGGTACATAAAGGGAGGCTGCGGCCTATTCGGTAGCCCGCCGGCTGGAAGATGCAGGGAGCGGTTTTGCAGGCCGGGGATTTGCTAGGTGCAGGAAGGGAAGGAAACGCTGCCTGGGGGAACGCATGGACCATAGACAAAGGAAAACTCGTCGTCGGGATTCGAGAGAAAATCAGATCGGGATTCCCCTTCGCGGCAGCCACTCGCTTTCCTTTCCCCCTTCCGGCATGCAACTCTGGGGGAAGCCCTTTCCCCTACCTCGCTCTCCCCAGGACACCCCGGCCCGTTTCCCTGGGAGACACAGATTGTAGAAGGAGGAGCAAGCGAGCGGGGGGTGGGGGTGGAAATCCCCTTAAAAGATGCCCTGACTCCGTCGATCTAGTGGTGCTCTCGAGGGATTCACATCTAGGAGGGGGCAAATCCTAAACAGATCGAGATGCCCTTTCCCTAACTGCAATGCGGGAGACCCGGGAAGAGGCCATAGCCCCCCTCCCCCAGCGTGCGCCCTCTCTCTCTCCTTTCCGGCCAGATGTTCCCTGCAGCTCCAGCTGCGCTTCTTAAAGAGGCAGCCCCTGGGTCTTGGAGAACTCACCGAGGTGCCTCCTTCCACCACCACCCTCCTTTTCCAGCTCTCCGGGGATGCGTGCCGGGTTTTCTCCCTTACCCCCACCCCCACCCACCCCAAGCTGGAAAACTGGGAAAGGAAGGGGAGGTCGGCGCTGGGAAAGAGGAGCAATAATCCCTTTTAAAATTGGAGGCGGATCGACTCGGGAGGCCAATGGGAATGCCGGAAAGGAACAGTTGGATCTCCGGAGTGACCAATCCGAGGGGAGGGATGGGGGAGGGTGCAGGTGGGCAGCCAATGCGGAAGAGGAGCAGGGAAACTAAAATAAAAATACAATAAAATATCCTTCATATTCCCGGGTTCGACTCGTGTTTGCGCTCCCTTCAAACGATTGGGAAGGAATCCGCGGTGTGCGAGCGCGCATCCGCGTCCACACGTACTCGGTGGGACAAGGGGAAAAACTGCCCGGCGGTATTCTCACCAAGCTGCACACCCGAATATTTTAGGGAAGCCTTGGCAGTTACAACCAGCATAGAATTAATGGAGGTTTGTGGTGTAGATATGGACGGGAGTGAATAGGAGGAGCCTGGAGGTAACTTTGTTGTTGTTGTTGTTTAGTCGTTTAGTCGTGTCCGACTCTTCGTGACCCCATGGACCAGAGCACGCCAGGCACTCCTGTCTTGCACTGCCTCCCGCAGTTTGGTCAAACTCATGTTCGTAGCTTCGAGAACACTGTCCAACCATCTCATCCTCTGTTGTCCCCTTCTCCTAGTGCCCTCAATCTTTCCCAACATCAGGGTCTTTTCCAAGGATTCTTCTCTTCTCATGAGGTGGCCAAAGTATTGGAGCCTCAGCTTCACGATCTGTCCTTCCAGGGAGCACTCAGGGCTGATTTCCTTAAGAATGGATAGGTTTGATCTTCTTGCAGTCCATGGGACTCTCAAGAGTCTCCTCCAGCACCATAATTCAAAAGCATCAATTCTTCGGCGATCAGCCTTCTTTATGGTCCAGCTCTCACTTCCATACATCACTACTGGGAAAACCATAGCTTTAACTATACGGACCTTTGTCGGCAAGGTGATGTCTCTGCTTTTTAAGATGCTGTCTAGGTTTGTCATTGCTTTTCTCCCAAGAAGCAGGCGTCTTTTAATTTCGTGACTGCTGTCACCATCTGCAGTGATCAAGGAGCCCAAGAAGGTGAAATCTCTCACTGCCTCCATTTCTTCCCCTTCTATTTGCCAGGAGGTGAATGATAGAATCATAGAATTGTAAAGTTGGAAGGTACCCCGGGGTCATCTAGTCCAACCCCCTGCAATGCAGGAATCTCAACTAAAGCATCCGTGCCAGGTGTCCATCCAACCTCTGCTTCAAAATTTCCAGTCCATCACCTTTTGAGGGGGACCTTTACATTGACGAACTGCTTTTACTGTCAGAAAGTTCTTCCTGATATTTAGTCAGAATCTCCATTCTTGTAACTTGAAGCCATTGGTTCCAGTCCTAGCCTCTGGAGTAGGAGAAAACAAGCTGGCTCCCTCTTCCGTGTAACAGCCCTTTAGATATTGGAAGATGGCTTTCATATCTCCTCTGTCTCCTCTTTACCAGGCTAAATGTAGCCAACTGCCTCAACCGTTTCCAAGTACATACGACTTGGAAAATATTACACAGGACCTGGACATTAAGCACACAATGTATGGAAATTTAACTCTTCAAACAAGAACAATAAAAGGACAAGAGAAACCTGAGACTATTTGGGCTATTTAGTACAACTATTAATTTTACAAACCATCAGTGTTCCTTTTCCCAATTTTTATCTTCAACTCTGCGTTTCTTAAGGGAAGTGAGCTTTATAGAATCCTCTCTTATTTTGTCAATTGTTATGAAAAAATGTACCCCAAAATGCGTTGCCTTTTAAGAAGGACAGACGCGGGTCGGAAGCTCCAAAATTTGCACTAAGTTCAGCTCCGCCGGGAAAATGACAGAGACCACACGATGCTGTCAGGAAAAACAAACTGATCCCTTTATTGCAGAATGCAAAGCTACAGCTGTAGGGTCCCTGCCTCTGGAAAGAAGGAAGGAACCCCGGAAAATGGTAAAGTCCCCTTATATACCCTCCTGTCCCTGCATGGAAATCTCTGGACTGGGAGGGAGGGGGAGACAAGGGCAACGGGTGGGGGATCGGATTAGCTGGGTGCGGAGATGACTTTTCCCTTCAGATGGAGAGATGTCAATCGCTCTTCTCCTGTCGCTGATGGTGCTCCCTGTTGTTTGGCAGGAAGGGCAATCAGTCGAGATGGGTGCAGAGGTGGGGCAGTTCCTGGCGATTTCCATGGGGTGGAAGTCCGCCCGGCAGTGTTTTCCTCCAGGCCATGGAAGGGTGGGCTACGTTGAGGATGGCATTTTATTTGAATAAAGTTGTTCCAGCTAATCCCTCTATTGTCTGTGTGTCCTTGAATGGGTATAGGGTGGTAGTAGGGCAAGGTTCAGGTGGGTTGGGATCATACAGGGTTCATACAGAAAATATACCTGGAAAACATACCTAATGCAGGGATTTCTAATTAAAAGGTAGCAGTCCTGACATATACAGTTCTAAGATATAAAACAGCAATTCTAATACAGAGGCAGCGGATAGAGATTTCATGGTAAGAGAACATATAATAGGCTGTATTATTAACTTGAGTAGAAAAGTTTAACTTTGGATTCGGGCGGTTCCCCCCCCCCTTCTTCTGGAAACATTGTTTTGTTCTGGGCGGAGGGGAGGTGGAGAGGGGAAATGTGTGAGTTTATGCTAACTGTTGTGCATATGCAGATCCTTAAGCCTTCCTTCAGGCAGGATCACGTCCTAGCTGGAGGGGTGGGGAGACAGGGAAGATGGCATTGAACAGGATTCTGGGTATTGCAGCTGTCAAATTCTGTCACCCCTCTCTGTTCATTAATAATGGTGTCCTGCAAACCCCCCCCCCCCAATATGATTTTATAACACAATCAAGCTCCGGGCAATTACTGTAGACAAAACACTTACGGGAGGGTTTTTGCTGACAGAGTTCATTCGATGAATCCCAGCCACAGTATCCAGCCACATCAGAACAGCATAATCTGTGCCACAACTGGGAAGCAGGAAAATGTGCTGTGTGCAGTACAGATAACCCAAAGGCAGTTAAACCAAGCACAGTTTATTGATTTATTGATTTTATTTTATTTTATTTCTAAACTGTATACAGTATTCCAATAAATCTCCAAGCACATTATATACATTATAGCATCAAGAAATGTTTCCAGACCCATTTACTGCACATGATGTGCTCTCCCAAGGATGCAGAGGTTTAGTAACCTACAAACAGCATCAGCTACACTCCATCTCTATACTGTATTTTGATGTGCTCCCCCACCAAACAGCTTCAATCTGAATTGAGAAAAAGAATGACCTTGCTGTATTTTAAGCCAGTAGCCTCAACACAGGATGTAACACAGACTTCTCTGTGTAGTCAATACCAGGTGGTGGTGACAAATAATAGGAAAATGCTTGTTACAGGTAGGTAGCCGTGTTGGTCTGACGCAGTCAAAACAAAATTTAAAAAATCCTTCCAGTAGAAGAAGAAGAGAAGAAGAGTTGGGATTTGATATTCCGCTTTATCACTACCCGAAGGAGTCTCAAAGCGGCTAACAATCTCTTTCCCCCTCCTCCCCCACAACAGACACCCTGTGAGGTGGGTAGGGCTGAGAGACTTCAGAGAAGTGTGACTAGCCCAAGGTCACCCAGCAGCTGCATGTGGAGGAGCAGAGACTCGAACCTGGCTTCCCAGATTACGAGTCTACCACTCTTAACCACTACACCACACTGGCTCTCCAGTAGCACCTTAGAGACCAACTAAGGTATGAGCTTTCATGTGCATGCACATTTCTTAGCTTCCGACACCTCCTTCTCTCAATCTTCTCCCTCTGACCACTCATTGTCATCCTGCCACCGCCCCCTGAGCTCTGAGCCTTCTTCCCTTGGGGGTTCCCCAGCTGGTTCCCCCCACCATTCCTCTGTGTCCATCCAGTCTGTGATATCAGGTGCAGCAAACATCTCCTCAGCCCCATTCCCAGTGCTCGCTTGCACACAGACCCACTTTGGCCACCTGCAAGGTGCCAAATGAAAATGAAGGCTACCGTCACCCCATTTATTTAAAGCACTATGGAACAACTTTAAACAGTCTTGTTTTTATGCTGTGAACCACACCGATAACCACACATGTGGGTAAAGGGGGGTATACAAATTTCTTCTTCTTCTTTTTCTTTGGCGATCACTCGTAGCGAAGTAAGATTGTCTTCCATGAACACAATCTTAACAGTGAGTCTGTAGGTGACTGTGGAGGCCAATTCTGGATCCACACATCCTTTCACAGTGGGGACATAGGTTTCCGGATGGGAGTTGATCACGGGGAGGATTTGCAACCATGCCTTCCTCTTAGCTAATTTCTCCCTTTCGTCCTCAAAGCGTCTTCAAAGTCCATGATACTTTTGCTAAAGGCTGCTCACCAATTGGAGCATTCACAGGCCAATGATTCCCAGTTGTTGGTGTTTATACTACATTTTTTTTAGATTTGCCTTGAGAGAGTCTTTAAGTTCGGAATAGAGTAGTTGCTTTGGAAAATGATAATCAGGCATCCGAACAACATGACCAGTCCAACGAACTTGATGTCGAAGAATCATTGCTTCCACACTGGTGGTCTTTGCTTCTTCCAGTACACTGGCATTAGTTTGCCTGTCTTCCCAAGCAATATGTAAAAAATTTCCGGAGACACAATTGATGGAATCTGTCAAAGAGTTGGAGGTGGAGTTTATGGTTCATGTTTCACAAGAATACAGTAAGGTAGTGCAATAGCTTTGTAAACAAGCATTTTAGTTTCCCTGTGAAAATCCTGGTCCTCAAACACTCTGCACTTGTGAAGCTCAGGTGATGCTGGATTTCAGCATCAATGCCGGCCCTTGTTGAAAGATAACTGCCCAGGTAGGAAAAGAAATCAACACTTTCTACGTATACGAATTTAATAACTGAATTAATATAGAAATCTCCCCCAACAGAATCTTGGGAGTTGTAGTTTGTTAAAGGTGCTGAGAATTGTTAGACACCCCCCCCCCAGCCTTGATTCCCCTCACAAAGCTTAGAGGGATTGCTTATTAAACCATTCTGTAACTGTAACCCCAGGAAGGGATCAAGGGTCCCCTAACAGAATGGTTTATAAAATTAATGGATTATGATGAAATAGCGAAATTTATTGTAAAACTAAGAGATCAAGATGATAAACTGTTTATGGATGCCTTTTTTGGACTGTTAGAATATCTTAGCAATATGACATCATGTGCAGTATTTGAGATATGAGTGGCAGAAAAAAATGAAATGATGTCAAGACAGGGTTTAGTCACAATTATAATGCAGCAATTAAGGATAAGAATATTGTTGTAGTTTAGTCGTTTAGTCATGTCCGACTCTTCGTGACCCCATGGACCATAGCACGCCAGGCACTCCTGTCTTCCACCGCCTCCCGCAGTTTGGTCAGACTCATGTTGGTGGCTTCGAGAACACTGTCCAACCATCTCGTCCTCTGTCGTCCCCTTCTCCTTGCGCCCTCAATCTTTCCCAACATCAGGGTCTTTTCCAGGGAGTCTTCTCTTCTCATGAGGTGGCCAAAGTATTGGAGCCTCAGCTTCACGATCTGTCCTTCCAGTGAGCACTCAGGGCTGATTTCCTACAGAATGGATAGGCTTGATCTTCTTGCAGTCCATGGGACTCTCAAGAGTCTCCTCCAGCACCATAATTCAAAAGCATCAATTCTTCGGCGATCAGCCTTCTTTATGGTCCAGCTCTCACTACAGGGAAAACCATAGCTTTAACTATACGGACCTTTGTCAGCAAGGTGATGTCTCTTCTTTTTAAGATGCTGTCTAGGTTTGTCATTGCTTTTCTCCCAAGAAGCAGGCATCTTTTAATTTTAACATCAGCAAAGGAGGGGTGGGAAGCCACAAAGAAAAAATATAAGTGAATCATATATTGTATTTGAAGTAAATTTATTATTAATTTAAAAAAACCTGATAAAAATGAATGATAAAAAATAATAAAAACGTGTCCGCTAACAACGCTCGGCGCCCTTATGAAAAGTCAAGTCAGAAGTCGCGCAGAGCCGGCGGGCGCATCTAAACTTTCATAGGTCTACGGAAGGAACAAGTAGTAGATCTATGAAATGAACTCACATCGCCTCAGCCGCTCCGCAACCAATCATTACGCTGGGATGCCCGTGACGTTAATATTTACGCTCCCGTTGGAAGCGTAGGTGGTCGCCCGCCTCCGACTCGCTGCAAGATGATTGGGTGAGATACCTGCCAGGCAACACCAAAGGGAAACCCTATTGGCTGTAGAGGTAATAGGGCGATATCGGCGAGGGTGGCAGCTGCTGAGCTGCAGGTTTATTCGTCCTGCAGGCGCCTTTGTGGATGGAGGGCAGCGCTGGTAAGTAAGGGCTCGAAAGTGCATTTATTGCTGGGGGGGGGGAAGGCATGCACCGGTGCAATGCATTGTCATCTCACTCCCTAACCTCGGATTGTGGGTGGTAGTGAGGAAAAAACTTTGTACATGCCCAGGGGCATGCGAGTTCGTCTCTGAGGAATGGGAATCGGGAGAACTGTATTCTTTGGCGATCACTCGTAGCCGAGTAAGATTGTCTCACGGTCTTAACAGTGAGTCCGTAAGTGACAGTGGAGGCCAATTCTGGATACTTCCACAGAGGGGACTTAGGTGTCCCAGTTGTTGGTGCTTATAGTACATTTTTAAAGATTTGCCTTGAGAAAGTTTTTGAACCTCTTTGGTTGACCACCAGCATTACGCTTCCCATTTTTAAGTTCGGGATAGAGTAGTTGCTTTGGAAGACGATCATCAGGCATCCGAACAACGTGACCAGTCCAACGAAGTTGATGTTGAAGAATCATTGTGACACTGGTGACCTTAGCTTCTTCCGGTACACTGGCATTCGTTCGCCTGTCTTCCCAAGTGATATGTAAAAAATTTCCGGAGACACCGTTGATGGAATCTTTTGAGGAGTTGGAGATGGTGGTTATATGTGGTCCATGTTTCACAAGCGTTCAGTAAGGTTGGTAGTGCAATAGCTTTGTAAACAAGCATTTTGGTTTCCCTGCGAATGTCCTGATCCTCAAACACTTCAATTAGGAAATCCAGCATTGCACTCGCGAAGCTCAGGCAATGCTGGATTTCGACATCAATGTGTGGAAAGCTAACTGCCCAGGTAGGAGAAGTGATCGACGTTTTACAACATCACACCATTGAGTTGGATTTGTGGCGCTGCAGAGGGGTTGTTTTGTGCTTGTTGGTGCAGCACTTTGGTTTTTTGGATGTTGAGCGATAAGCCAAGCTTTTCGTAAGCTTTTGCAAGGATATTTAAGATGGTTTGGAGGTCATTCTCTGAATGTGTGCACACTATGTTGTCATTTTGGACAAACAGCTGTGCATGGAGGCACAGGTCAATTCTGTGTCCAGGGCAGCTGTCTACCAGCTCCATCTGGTATGCAGGCTGAGACCCCACCTTAGAGTGGTGCATGCTCTAGTTATCTCCTGCTTGGACTACTGCAATGCACTCTATGTGGGACTACCTTTGAAGGTGACCCAGAAAACTACAACTAATCCAGAATGCGGCAGCTAGACTGGTGAATGGGAGTGGCCACCAAGACCACATAACACTGGTCCTGAAAGACCTACATTGGCTCTCAGTACATTTCTGAGCACAATTCAAAGTGTTGGTGCTGACCTTTTCAGCCCTAAATGGCCTCAGAGAAGGAGCATCTCCACCCCCATTGTTCAGCCCAGACACTGAGGTCCTCCTCCGAGGGTCTTCTGCTGGTTCCCCCCGCTGCAAGAAGCGAAGTTACAGGGAGCCAGGGCCAGGCAGAGGGCCTTCTCAGTACAGTGGTACCTCGGTTTATAAACACAATTGGTTCCAGAAGTCTGTTCATAAACTGAAGCGAACTTTCCCATTGAAAGTAATGGAAAGTGGATTAATCCGTTCCAGACGGGTCCGTGGAGTACTCAACCTGAAGCGTACTTAACCCGAAGCATGGGTGTAATTGGTTCCGGAAGTCTGTTCATAAACTGAAGCGTTCATAAACTGAAGCAAACTTTCCCATTGAAAGTTATGAAAAGTGAATTAATCCGTTCCAGATGGGTCCGCGGCGTTCGTAAACCGAAAATTCATAAACCGAGGTGTTCATAAACCGAGGTTCCACTGTAGTGGCGTCTGTCCTTTGTAACGCCCTCCCATCAGATGTCAAGGAAATAAACAACTATCTGACTTTTAGAAGACATCTGAAAGCAGCCCTGTTTAGGGAAGTTTTTAATGCTTGATGTTTTATAATGTTTTTAATATTCTGTTGGGAGCCGCCCAGAGTGGTTAGGGAAACCCAGCCAGATGGGCAGGGTAGAAATAATAAATAATAACATGTATAAATAATAAAGTGTAGGATCATGGCAATGAAAATAATGAATAGAATTGGGGCAATAACACAACCCTGTTGAACACCTGATCTCACTGTGAATGGTTCACTTTGAGAGCCATTGTTATCTGCAATTGTTGCTGTCCAATTATCATGGAGGAGCCAAATGATGTTCACAAATTTATCAGAGCAGCCAATTTTCAGAAGGACAGTCCACAGGGCATTACGATTTACAGTGTCAGAGGCCTTAGTCAGGTCAATAAACGTCATATACAGGGGTTGATTTTGCTCTCTGCATTTTTCTTGAAGCTGACAAGGAGTGAAAATCATGGCCACTGCCCCTAGACGGTCTTAAACCATTTTGGGATTCAGGAAGGTTTGCCACGGATGTAGTTAAGAGACGCTTTGCTAAGATCTTTACAAGAATTTTGCTGGCCGCAGCTAATAAATGCCTTGATAGTTAGCTTAATCCATTCTGTTACCTTTTTTTAAAAAATAGATTGATAATTTTGGCATCCCTAAGTCTACTGAAGACTTTGGCTTCTCAGATTTGGAGATACTGCAATCTCATCTCTAATTTGTTTTTGCGGAATTTGTAAGAAGACTTCAGCAGCCACAGGGGTGTTGCAATTAAGGAGATGTTGGTAATGTTCTTCCCAGCGCAGTGCAATAGTTTCTTTATCTTTTAGAAGTGTGGTACAGTTTGTTCATCGTAGGAGGCATATGTCATGAATTATTGGCCCATAGATCAGTGTTTCTCAACCTTTTTTGGGCCATGGCACACTTGTTCCATGAAAAAAATCACAAGGCACACCAACTCTGTGCCGCCCTATAGGTACGCGACGCCTTTTCCTCGGGAGGAGACCGTTGCCTATTGTTCTCGCCTTCCTGCCCCCCTCTTCCCACCACCACTGAAGTTGTGCGACAGACACCCTCGCTGCTTTGTGTGTGAACCTGGGCGACTGGCGTGTGTGTGTGTGTGTGTGTGTGTGGATGTGAGTGTGCGCGCACATGAAGGGGAGGGGGCAGCTGGAGCGCAATGCGCACTGCTGACGCCGGGCCGGCTTGGGCCCACTGGGGAGTGAGCGGAGAAGGGAAAGAGGCCGCGCCGGTGCTGCTCAGCCTCGGCGCCCACCTTCTTCTCGGCAGCCGCCGCTTCTTCTCCGAGCCCCGCGGCCTCCGCAAGGTGATGGGCCTTGAAGCGCAGCCCCCTCCGCCGCCACCACCACCACCGAGCTCCCACCGCCTGAGGCGAGGGAGCGACAGCCGCAGACGAGGCTGAGGAAAGCCAGGCCCGTCAGGCCGCCGCCGCCGGCCCCGTTCGTTGCGTGTGGAAAGTTTCGGTTGGTGGACTAGAAGCGGAGAGCGGGGCGCGTGAGGCGCCGCCGGCGAGAGAAGGGATGGGATCTCGGCCACCGCAACTGCCGCCTTGCTGGGGACGCTGAGAGGGGGAGCTGTGGGAGGAGGGGCTGCGGCGAGGCGGGCGGGTGGCTGGCCCCCGCCTGCCTGCCATTGATCGCCCCTTCCCGTCCGATCACGGCCGCCCGGGTGGGCGGGCCGCCTCCACCAGGATGATCACAAACACGCACGGCTTCTTGTGGTCGGACCTGGAGACTCGGGCTCTGCTGGAGATCTGGGGGGAGGCGGCCGTGCAGAGCGCCCTGGACGGCAACTTTCGCAACAGCCATGTGTACCGGGACGTGGCTTGCCGCCTGGCCGAGCTGCAAATCGCCCTTCTCGTCGCCGCACGTGGCGGCACACCAGCCAGCGTTTCGCGGCACACTAGTGTGCCGCGGAACAGCGGTTGAGAAACGCTGCCATAGATGGTCTTTGTGGCTTTAAAGAAACTGTGTATCATGAGTGTTGGCTAAGGGCTGCATCTCTTGAGCTTTTTTTTAATCCACCAGGTGTTCTTTAATTCTCTGGTTCTTCTTTGAAGCTCAGCCTTAGCGTTGGCATAGGTTTTTTTCTTAGTGGCACCGTTTCTGTCTCTTTGCCACATCTGATAGATCTTACTTTTCTTGTACATCATGCATTCAATCTCACTGTCATTCTCATCAAACCAGTCCTGATGTTTCTTGGTTTGGTATCCAATAGTTTGTTCACTGGACCAAGCTAAAAATATCTATTACTGCAGCCTGTGAACAAACCAACGCAAAGGCTGAAGTTCAAAGAAGAACCAGAGAACTAAAGAACACCTGGTGGATCACTTATAAATGCCATCTCTAACTCCTAGAAAGATTCCATCAATGGTGTCTCTGAAAAATGTTTACATATCACTTGGGAAGACAGGCAAACTAATGTCTGTGTACTGGAAGAAGCAAAGATCACCAGTGTTGAAGCAATGATTCTTCAGCATCAACTTCGTTGGACTGGACATGTTGTGCGGATGCCTGATGATCGTCTTCCAAAGCAACTACTCTATTCCGAACTTTAAAAAGGAAAGCGTAATGCTGGTGGTCAACAAAAGAGGTTTAAATATGCTCTCAAGACAAATCTAAAAAATGTAGTATAAACACCAACAACTGCGAATCACTGGCCTGTGAGTGCTCCAGTTGGAGACAGCCTTTACCAAAGGCGTCGTGGACTCTGAAGAAGCTTGAACTCTGGGTGAAGAGGGGAAATGAGCTAAGAGAAAGGTATGTTTTGGAAGATCCTCACCGTGATCAACTCCTGCCCAGAAAGCTATGTCCCCACTGTGGAAGGATGTATGGATCCAGAATTGGCCTCCACAGCCACTCATGGACACACTGTTAAGACCATATTTGTGGAAGACAATCTTACTTGACTACAAGTGATTGCCAAAGAAGAAACAAGTACCTGCTGCACAGCGGGTGCAATGTGGTTTGGGGGAAACAGTCTCATGGGCCCAGTTTGACCAGAGGTTCCCCGTCCATGGTCTATATCGTTTTATGTGGAAGGTGTAAAAATATTGTGATGACCAGGCTGCTGCTTGTTAGGAAGACAGCATACAGAATTCTTCATCTGGAAGTGGTTTCCTGCTTCCTCTAAGTGATCTACTACTTCTGGAGTCACCTTATCTAATAGTGGTTTGGAAACAAAAGATTCTTAAAGGAATATATTCTGGACTACTAAACAATGGGGACCTATATGTAAATCTGCTGGCTAGATAACACATTGATTGAATTGTATATGTAGTCTTTCCACCCCTTTTGATAAGGGCTGCAGTTCTAGTTTTCTGGACACCCCATGACCTCAAATTACATTGTCCTGTATACTTCTAAGTTCAAGCATTTCCCATAGTTGTGACAATGGTAACTCATTAGCCCAGAATCTGTATTCATTTCACATTCATTTCTGGCAAATTAACACTCTTCTCATTACCAACTCTGTTTCTTTATTGCAGGGCGAAAGAGCATTCACAGGTTTCAGCAGCTTGGTTTAGTTCTCCTCGAGTGCCATGGGGTTAGAAGCGAAGCACCTTGCTGCTCCTCACCCTTACTGGCCTCGAAACCTGGAGCTCCAGCACTACATTCCCAATGACCGCCCCATGTGGCAGATACTGACTTTCCTCTTCTCTGTCTCTGGGCTACTGCTGATAGTGACTTGGGTCATAGCAAGATGGCAGAACAGGACAGCTACCCCGCTTGGAACCTGGCGCTCCTTGGCTATCTGCTGGTTTGCTATCTGTGGCTTTATTCATGGTGTCATTGAAGGCTGGTTCAGCCTGTACCACAAGGAAATCGCAGGGGACCAGTCTTTTCTTTCACAGCTCTGTAAGACTGACTTGATTTGGGGGGGGGGAATGAAGGGCATGTATGCAAAACAGCAGAGTTCTTCTCCCAGTTCTGGGGAAAGTATGTTGTAGCAGGTTAAATAAGGGGAGCATTATATAGACTCTCACCATTAACATTTTATTTTATTTATTCAGTATCTGTCCCGCCCTTTCTCCCAAAACTGGCAAATAGAACAAAGTAGCTTTTTTTTTTGCAGAGATGTGGTTAAACCACTGAGCCTAGGGCTTGCTGATCAGAAGGTCGGCGGTTCGAATCCCTGTGACGGGGTGAGCTCCCGTTGCTTGGTCCCAGCTCCTGCCAACCTAGCAGTTCGAAAGCACGTCAAAATGCAAGTAGATAAATAGGAACCGCTACAGCGGGAAGGTAAACGGCGTTTCCATGTGCTGCTCTGGTTTGCCAGAAGCGTCTTTGTCATGCTGGCCACATGACCTGGAAGCTATACGCCGGTTCCCTCGGCCAATAATGCGAGAAGAGCGCGCAACCCCAGAGTCGGTCACGACTGGACCTAATGGTCACGGGTCCCTTTAACTTTAATATGCTTAAATTGGCTTTGTTTCCACTTGGAAATTGGGGCTGAATTCAAAAGTCGGAACAGTTCTCTTTACCTGGGTAGTACTAATTGCTAGTTAGTGAAATACACAAGCTTTTCAATTCATGGGAAATTTTGTGCTCCTCAGCTTATTATAATCAATGTTGTGCCTTTTTTTCTCTCCTCACTATGTTATAGGGAAGGAATACGCCAAAGGTGACAGCAGGTACATCATGTGAGTGTCTGCTCTGAGGGGGGGGGATGGCTGTTTGTCTATATTGTAATGGAGGAAAAGGATTCAGTCATGCAAAGATCCAGTACTGAACCATTAGAAACAGAACGATTGGTTTGGGGGAGCACTAACAGATTTAAAAGGCTATAGATGCATATTTTAAGCTACATCTTATAACATGGCAGCCCATAAGGAGGTAAAGTGGGGGACAGCTCCGAGGGCCTTCTGGCGGTTCCCTCATTACGAGAAGCCAAGTTACAGGGAACCAGGCAGAGGGCCTTCTCGGTAGTGGCACCCACCCTGTGGAATGCCCTCCCACTAGAGGTCAAAGAGAACCATTACCAGACCTTTAGAAGGCATCTCAAGGCAGCCCTGTTTAGGGAAGCTTTTAATGTTTGATGGATTTCTGTATTTTAGAATTTCTGTTTTTTTGGAAGCCGCCCAGAGTGGCTGGGGGAACCCGGCCAGATGGGCGGGGTATAAATAATAAATTATTATTATTATTATTATTATTATTATTATTATTATTATTATTATTATTACCCTGAGTCATTTCTCTTGTGTTTCCTCAGCAGAGCTTGCATTTTGGAGTGAATAATACTTTACCTGAGAAGCCACTGCTGTTGGCATTAGATGGTTAACATTTTGCTTACCGCCTGGCTAGTGATGGCTAGTTGTTAGTTAGCAGCTGTTGAGTATGTGGTAAAGGCTTCTAGGGGGTAGCCATGTTAACTCGTTGCAGAAAAAAACAAGAAAATTGGTCTTGTCGTGCCTTAAAGAAGAAGACATTTGTTATAGCCTAAGCTAGGCTTGGAGCCAGGTGGCGCTGTGGGATAAACCACTGAGCCTAGGGCTTGCTGATCAGAAGGTCAGCGGTTCGAATCCCTGTGACGGGGTGAGCTCCCGTTGCTCGGTCCCAGCTCCTGCCAACCTAGCAGTTCAAAAGTACGTCAAAATGCAAGTAGATAAATAGGAACCGCTACAGCGGGAAGGTAAACGGCGTTTCCGTGTGCTGCTCTGGTTCGCCAGAAGTGGCTCTGTCATGCTGGCCACATGACCTGGAAGCTATACGCCGGCTCCCTCGGCCAATAATGCGAGATGAGTGCGCAACCCCAGAGTCGGTCACGACTGGACCTAATGGTCAGGGGCCCCTTTACCTTTACCTTGGAGAAACTTGGGCCTGGGGTATCAAATGCAGTCTCGGGGCCTCTCTGCCTGGTTCTCAGGATTCTTCCCCAGGCAACACCTCTGCTCCCCAAAACACTCCCCTTGAGTGGTTCTGCCTGGCTGCAATGTGTCCTTGGACTCTTGTGTCCCTAGATGAAGGGGAATCTCAGATTTCTGTGCAGTTGCAATGCAGCCTGTTGTACAAAGTCACATCCAGAAAAGCTCTGGTTGCTTTTCTTTCTGGCCCCACCCACCAGTGGAATGTGGCCCCTAGAAAGCTTTCTGCAGGGTAGTGTAACCCTTGGGCTGAAAAGCACACACGCACACACACGGCATAAGCATTTGTGGGTTGCACAAGTCTGTTTCTTAATAATGCTTCAATTCATCTGATATTGGCAGGTATGTAAACAGATAGAGCAGGGGAGGTGGAAATGTGAAGAGTGAGACCAGAGAGAAATGCAGTGCAAAAAAAGATTGGATGCTTCTCGACCCCCACAAGTGATTTCTATTTCACTTTTGTCCCTACAGATCAGACAATTTCACAGTTTGTGTGGAGACCATCACAGCCTTCGCCTGGGGCCCCCTCTGCATCTGGACTGTGTTAGCATTTCTTTCAAACCAGCCCCACCGGTTTGTGCTGCAGCTGATTGTGTCACTGGGTAGGTGTATGAGGCAAACACAAAGACAGATCTCTAAATATTATGACGGCTGAGCTCAACTGCATCCTAATCCCCTGTGCCTTTTCACCACATTCTGCCCTGGAAGAATGCCTTGAAATGTTCCTGGCATCCATAACCCCTCACCCTTGTCTTCTCCTTCTCCCCACTCCAAACAATTAAAAAAAAAATCTCTCACACACTCAATTACAACCACTGGAAAACTAGGAAGCTCATGAAACTAGGAAATTTGGGCTGTGTATCTTTTTTGTCTGGTTCTAATCCAGACGTGGGGAACCTTGGGCCCAGAGGCCAAATGTGGCTGTCCAGATCTCTTGCGTCTGGCCCTCAGGGTTCTCCCCCAGGCCCTGCCCGCTCCTGTGCCAGACCCTTCACTGGCCCTGCTCAACTCACTTCCTTGTGTGCTTTTGTGTCTCTGGAACTGTGGTCATGCTTTTCACTTACCTGGCTGGAGAGATGTGTGTGAAAACCTCTGAAGTGTTCATGACTTGAATATAGCCTATGGGACAAAATTATTATTTATTTATTCCAACAAATAGCTTCCAACAAATAGCAAAATTAAAATATCGCAGATTAAAAACTTCCCTAAACAGGGCTGCCTTTAGGTGTTTTCTAAATGTCAGGTAGTTGTTGATCTCCTTGACCTCCGATGGGAGGGCGTTCCACAGGGCGGGTGCCACTACCGAAAAGGCCCTCTGCCTGGTTCCCTGTAGCTTTGCTTCTCGCAGGGAGGGAACCGCCAGAAGGCTCGGCGCTGGATCTCAGTGTCCGGGCTAAACGATGGGGGTGGAGACGCTCCTTCAGGTATACAGGACCAAGGCCGTTTAGGGCTTTAAAGGTCAGCACCAACACTTTGAATTGTGCTCAGAAACATACTGGGAGCCACCGTAGGTCTTTCAAGACTGGTGTTATGTGGTCTAGGCGGCCACTCCCAGTCACCAGTCTAGCTGCTGCATTCTGGATTAATTGCAGTTTCCGGGTCACCTTCAAAGGTAGAGCGCATTGCAGTAGTCCAAGCGGGAAATAACTAGAGCATGCACCACTCTGGCGAGACAGTCTGCGTGCAGGTAGGGTCTCAGCCTGCGTACCAGATGGAGCTGATAGACAGCCGCCCTGGACACAGAATTAACCTGTGGCTCCATGGACAGCTGTGAGTCCAAAATGACTCCCAGGCTGCACACCTGGTCCTTCAGGGGCACAGTGACTCCATTCAGGACCAGGGAGTCCCCCACACCCGCCCGCCCCCTGTCCCCCCAAAACAGTCCTTCTGTCTTGTCAGGATTCAACCTCAATCTGTTAGCCACCATCCATCCTCCAACCGCCTCCAGGCAATCACACAGGACCTTCACCGCCTTCACTGGTTCTGATTTAAAAGAGAGGTAGAGTTAGATAGAGAAAAGCAGGAGTCGAAATTGTTCCGCCACTCTAGCCACACACATCGCTGGTAAGTGGCCCCCAGATGGTTGCCCATGAAGGGATGTGGCCCCTTGGGCTGAAAAGGGTTCCTTACCCCCTGCTCTAATTGGTTGTCTTGTCTCTACCATTCACTGCAGGCCAACTCTATGGAGATGTTCTGTACTTTTCTACCGAATATCGCGAGGGCTTCAGTCACAGTGAGCTAGGGCACCCGATATACTTCTGGTTTTATTTTGTCTTCATGAATGGTTTGTGGGTCATCATTCCTTCTATCCTCATCCTGGATGCATGGAAAAACCTCAGCACTTGCCAGAAGATAACGGATGCTGGCAAATTCAAGAAGCACTGACCTCTTGCATAGTGGATCATCAGGAACACATTTGCCATTGGAGAAGCACTGGAATAATTCAGGGATTGGTTGGCTACTTTCTGGTGCCTTGTCTAGGTCCATTTCCTCCCCTGCCCCCATCAACCAGGGACATTCTCCAAGTATCCACCAATTAACCCTCCTCGGGATTAAGTGGAATAGCCTTCTGTATCTATTTTACAGCTGCTGGAATATGCTCTGTCCTGCAGCTTCTTCCAGAAGAGATTCCTCTCAAAGACCCCTGGAACTGAGAGTTGGGGCAAGGCAAGGAGAGTGTGTTGAGGGAAAGCCCCGTTGAACTTGGTAGGTTTTTATTTTGAGCAAATGGGTTGCAGGTCCCATTATGGATAGCCTCCATGATTCAATTCTGTATTAGACTAAGCAGAGCAGTGCTATGAAGACTTCGTACAGTGGTATCTCTACTTACAAATTTAATGCGTTCCGAACGCACATTTGTAAGTCAAAAAAAATCGTAAGTCGAATCCCATAGGAATGCATTGGGAGAAAAAATTCGTACGTCGAAGCAGCCCTATCTAAAAATTCGTAAGTAGAAAAAATCCTATCTAAACCGCATCCAAGATGGCGGATGGAGCTCCATTCGTAAGTAGAAAAATTCGTAAGTAGAGTTATTCGTAAGTAGAGGTACCACTATATAGGGCTCTGTGTGACTGCTAGACCCAGGGTTATATCTCAAGCTGAATGAGGCTGCACAGTGGAAGCATCCAATTAGTTCTTTTAATTTCTGTTTGGGATGCTTGTGTAGCACAAAATCCGCCGTTAATAATATTACGTAGATTTCACATCTAGATCTCTTCTTAAGAGGGGACCTTTCTCCTGCTTTTGAAACAAGTTTCTTTTCTGTAAACTGTGCTCCTAAGCATTCCAATACATTTTCAAAGGAACACCTTCAGTACCTCCCATATGCTGCTCACTGGTTTTGTAAAATGAGATACAATTGTTTTCTAAATAAATGATGATCCACCTGCTTCCTTGTCTGTTGAAATTTAGATCTGTGTGCATGGCAGGTGGGGAAGTATGTAAGGAGGCCAAGAACAAGCTCTGCTTGGTGGAAATCTTCATGCAAAATTCTATACGATGTGCTTCTACTTATGTTTAAGAGTTGCCTTAAATCAGGCAGCCTGGCTGAATAGTTACTAGGGTTGGGGAAAGTGGAGGCAGTCCGGAAGCTAAGTCCGGCAGCCAGGCACTCCTCAGCTTCCAAAAAAAGTTCCAAAACCGGAACACTCATTTCCAGGTTTGAAGTGATCAGGTTCCAAGAACTAAGCTTTTCGAAAACTGAGGTACCACTGTATTTATTTCCCCCAGTTTGAACTGTATTTCTTTTCCTCCCGGTGCTGATTTTCTTGAGTCAAAATGAGAGCACAGTGGTACCTCGGTTTGCGACTGCAATCCGTTCCGCGGAGGTGGTCGCTCGCCGAAGGCACACTTCTCCGCGTGCGTGAAGCGCCGATAGAGCACTTCTGCGCATCCGACGCCACGGAACCTGGATGTAAACACTTCTGGGTCCGCGGCCTTCGCTCGCCGAAGCGTTCGTAAATGGAGGTAGTCGTAAACCGAGGTTCCACTGTACCCCTAAACATTTTTTTAGAAAAAAAGCACTGAGTTATACCATAAAATTCTATATCGATGGAAAGACAATTTAATGAAGAATATAATGCAATAACTTTTATGAAGGATTGTTTATTACAACAGCAGCATAAAGAAGAAACGTGAAACACAAAAAATGAGATATACAGGTTAAATTTCTGTGTTGGCACTTTACGATAAATAAGTGGGCTTTGGGTTGCAGTGGGCACTCGGTCTCTAAAAGGTTCGCCATCACTGGACTAGAAGCCCTCATGGTTCCTTCCAATACTACAGTTCTCTGATTCTATATAACATGTGGTTCCATAGTTCGTGGGCAGAGTATAAGTTCTTGGCTTGTGAATTGGTTTAAAGAAAAACAAAGAGGAAACAGGATATGAAATAAAGTACAGCATTTGATAAGTAAGTGCCTGTTATTCATTACAAAAGTCAGTGAAACATGACGCGGTGTATTTGTTTTCCATACAAGCAAGCATAAAGAGAAAGCACATTGCAAAATGAACCTTGGGGTACAGACTGTCAATTTAAAACCAGAACAAAACCCAAATCTAACATTCTTCCCCCTGCTCTCTGAAGACACAAAAAACTGAGAATGAAACTCTGAATAAAGACAAATCTAGCTGGTGGACACACTGAATTCTTTAAGCTGCCTTGTAGTTAAAGGTAAAGGGACCCCTGACCATTACGGTAGGTCCAGTCGTGACCGACTCTGGGGTTGCGCGCTCATCTCGCATTATTGGCCAAGGGAGCCGGCGTATAGCTTCCAGGTCATGTGGCCAGCATGACAAAGCCGCTTCTGGCAAACCAGAGCAGCACACGAAAACGCCGTTTACCTTCCCGCTGTAGCGGTTCCTACCGGTATTTATCTACTTGCATTTTGACGTGCTTTCGAACTGCTAGGTTGGCAGGAGCTGGGACCAAGCAACGGGAGCTCACCCCGTCACAGGGATTCGAACCGCCGACCTTCTGATCAGCAAGCCCTAGGCTCAGTGGTTTAACCCACAGCGCCAAGCAGTAAAGATGTCTTCTACTGTTTCTAACATTTAACTGCTGCCCTGTGAATTACTCAGGAAAGCAGTGCTGTTAGGTCAAAAGCAAAATACGAGAGGCTATGCTGTTCCTAACCTGGTGGATGCATGCAAAATAAGAGGAAACACAAGAGGCCTGTCAGATCAAGAGAGACCCACTTGCCACCTGGGTGAGGGAAAGCAGGGTCGGGGAAGAGGGGGCTGGATGTGGTCTGTGGGGCACCTATTGGCAGAAACTTTAAACTGAACCTGAACTGGATGTTTTAATTTCTTTTAGTATTCCGCGCTAAATGTCCCCTAAACTGGAACAGCCATAATGGAGATACAAAGTGCAATGTAAGTTGTTAAACCAAATTACAGTACAATCAAAAGTACATTTAATATGAAATACACCGACTTGAGTCCCACCAGGGAAATATAATAAATAAATAAAATAAAAATAGTAATACACAATACCTGATCTGGATGTATCCTTGTATGGGCCACAGGCAAAATCTGCCGAAGGAGAAGCATTTGCCCACAACAAGCAGTGAAGAAAAAGCAAAACACCGAAGAGCATAAAAGGGACATTGGGGGAAGGGGAATATTATCTTTCTGGATTCTGGATTCATGAACAAAAGAGGTATTTCCCAGCATGCTTTCCTCACCTGACCTTGCTCACAATCATAATGATTAAAACCCTGGTAGAAGGGTGGTTTTCTACAACCTTTTCAACCTATCCTTTATTTTGCTATTAAAACCGTACCATTTTACTGAGTGGTGCTTACTCCCAAGTAAATAAATATGTGATTCTGTAAAGGTATGCAGCCACAGCAAAGAGAGGGTTGGACTTGGGCTAGTGGCATGGGCACAAAATTTTTCAGCCATAGCGCTCATTGGGTTACCTCACCCCGCTACCTCAGAGTATTGTGAGAATAAAATGGGGAGACCCGCATGTTTAAGCTTCTCGGTGGCAGAGCAGAGTAGGAATATGATTTTGTCCTGTGACCTCCAGGTATAGAGTGGTATTGTGGTATTGTGGGATGTGAAACACAAGAGCAGTCAAGAACAACATCCCTAGAGTGGACATAAAAGGGGACGTCTGGACCAGCCAGTCAGAACTTCCTGATTCCTCTTAGACTGGGACAGACTTCCTCTGCATGTGACTAGAGGTGGGCGTGACCTCACCTGTCCAGGTAACAAAAGAGCAGGACTGGTCAGCCATCTCTCTCTCTCTGACTACATTAGTCAAAGAAGCAACATCTGCTTAACCTAAGATGCTCTCTTGCCAGGAGAGGACAAAGGGGCTGTCTCATTATGGGATAGTTTCCAGGTGTATATTACTTTTCTAACTTAAGTCTGCCTTCTGGGATCCAATTGTGAACAGAATGTGTGAGTAAACTCTTTTTAAATACTTGTATAGAAGTCTTTTTTATGAGCGACTAAATGGGGACTTACCAAGGAAACTTATTATAGAGGCTTTAGCAAGCCTGAGCTAATGCATCCGCTGTGCAAGATTAAAAAGAGGAATGTTACTCTGCTGAATTGTAGAACTTGTTAACAGAAGTTGGAAAGCATATAATCAAACAATATTGTTATGTATTGGTTTAATTTGTGTACATGAGTTTCTCTGCTAGTCCTGTAACTACCTTTCCCGCTCCAGGGCGATTCAAATGGGTGCGGTGACAGTTGCTATTGGTTAGCACAATTTGGATCCTCACTCTGATAGGGTCCCGCCAAAATCTAAATGTATCCTTTCCCCAACCCCTGCTCCTGAGAGTATAAAAGGAGCTCACCCTTTCCCTCCAGTTCAGTCAAGATTCCTACTGCAATAAAGAAGACTGTTCTTGTTATGCTTGACTCCTAGCAGTTCCTTGCTAGTATGCTGAATCACTATTCTGAGCTGACTTCACGAAGAGCTGAAATCGCACTCACGACATAACAAATATATCCTCTCCTGCATCCCTGAACATTCCCACATACTGTATATCAATACAATATATCAATTCAATAAATAAACAGCGGATTGACCTGGAGAAAGCAGCGGGGCAAGCGGGGAAACCGCTCTCAAGACCTGCGGTCTCTAGGCACAGGTATGAGCAAAGTGTGGTCCACGAGCCCTCGCAGGGTTGTTGTGAAGTTGAAACTGGAGAGGGCAAGAATTGGCTTGGGCGACATTGCTACTACTATTTTTGTTAGACAGGGTAGAAACAAGATTATTGCCTCTGTATTACTATACTAGCCACTATGGATGTGGAATCTCTATATACCAACATCCCACACAATGATGGTTTACAAGCCATAAGGAACACCATTTCAGATAAAACCACAGCGGACTTTGCTACCAAACTCTGCCACTTTGTCCTTACCCACAACCACTTCAAATTTGGTGATGACCTGTTCCTCCAGATCAGCGGCACAGCCATGGGCACCCACATGGCCCCACAGTATGCCAACATCTTCATGGCAGATTTAGAACAACGTTTCCTTAACTCCTACCCACTCAAACCTCTCCTGTACCTGCGATACATTGACGATATTTTTATTATCTGGACACATGGACAACAGACCCTGGAAACCTTCCACCAGACATTCAATGACTTTCACCCCACCATCAACCTAACAATGAACCAATCTATGCAAGAAATACATTTTTTGGACACTACTATAAAAATACAGGATGGACATATAGACACCACCTTATACAGAAAACCAACTGACCGACAAACATATCTACATGCTTCTAGCTACCATCCCAAACATACCAAACAATCCATCGTATACAGCCAGGCCTTACGTTACAACCGCATCTGTTCCAACTCTACAGACAGAGAATCTCACCTAAGAGATCTACAGCAAACCTTTTTAGAACTAAAATATCCACCTGATGAAGTTAAACAACAGATCAACAGAGCCAGACAGATACCTAGAGAGAACCTGCTGCAAGACAGACCCAAAAAAGAAAATAACAGAACACCACTAGTCATCACATACAGCTCCCAAGTTAAAACAGTACAACACATCATCAGAGATCTACAGCCTCTCCTGGACAATGACAGCTCCCTTTCTCAAGCTCTGGGAGGAAGACCTTTCATTGCCTACAGACAGCCACCCAATCTTAAACAACTCCTCACCCACAATAATACAACCACCAGACTTAACATGGACACTGGTACCAGAGCCTGCAATAAACCCAGATGCCAACTTTGCTGCCACATACACCCAGACAATACCATTACTGGCCCCAACAACATCCAACATACCATCTCAGGACTATTTAATTGCTCATCCTCTAACATTGTGTATGCCATCAAATGCCAACAGTGCCCTTCAGCTCTCTATATTGGACAAACAGGCCAAACCCTACGCCAAAGGATAAATGGACATAAATCTGACATCAGGAACCAGAAGACAGAAAAACCAGTAGGAGAACACTTCAATCTCCCAGGACATTCTATACAAGATCTCAAAGTAGCTGTCTTACTACAAAAGAATTTCAGAAATAGACTGGAAAGAGAAGTTGCTGAATTGCAACTTATCACCAAGCTCAAAACCATGGAGGGACCTGGTTTGAACAGAGATATCGGGTTCTTATCTCATTATACATGATAAGCGATCTTCAGCCATCTCCACCCTTGCTTTTTCATGCAAAACCATTTGCAGTCGTTTCCGGTCATCAACAGCTATCAGTCAGTCAATCACCCATTTCCACCACCCTTCTGAGTGATCCCCCCTCCCCATCCCCACCCCTCCCCACCCCTTCTCTACATAAGTGCCTGGAAACTTCCATTTCACTGTATCTGAAGAAGTGTGCATGCACACGAAAGCTCATACCAAAATAAAAACTTAGTTGGTCTTTAAGGTGCTACTGAAGGAATTTTTTTATTTTACTTCGATCCAGACCAACACGGCTACCTACCTGTAACCAAAAGTGGCTGTGTGATGCTGGAAGAGCTTGTGACCCCTAAGCCACCACGTCACCCTTAAAAAGTTACAACTGTCTTCTGTAAAATAGGACACCTGAGCATCTTATTTTTGCTGTTCTTCTTCTGCTAATGAGTGAATGTGATGCCATTTCTCTTTCATCCCGGCCTTTTCCACATTCTAAATAATCTAAATAGGATCCGTTTGTTTGTATATTTAGGTTACTTCCTAAACAAACAATGCAAAATTAAGATACAGTCTCTCTCTCTCTCTCTCTCTCTCTCTCTCTCTCTCTCTCTCTCTCTCTATATATATATATATATATATATATGAAGTATTTTGTTCCCTATGGCTGGGAGTGCTAGGATGGGAAGTATCCATGTAATCCACCTTGTCTTAGACACACACCAGTGATGTTAGGACTTTAAACCTAAGACGCTGGCAAATTAGCAAGGTCATGTGATTTAAGTTGTTAAGTCGTTAAGTTGTTAAGATGCTCAGTATATATAGAGCGTTTGTTTTGTTTGCCTGTGGGGTGTGGAGCAGTCATGTCTGAAAGCTCTGGAGGTGTTTCTGTTATTTTTCTGCAATAAAACTGTCTTCGAAAGTTGGGCTTCCGTGAGTCATCACCGCAAAGCTACAAGGATTTTACTACAACAAGAATCTAGCCGCTGTGCTTAACGCTCTGCAAAGAGAACTGTTCCTGGTCTGTACAGCGCAGCTGAAGCATTTTACTGGACCAGTGCAGAGAACCTCTTAAGTGATGCATCAGAGGAGCACCTTGCATCAGAGGAGGTTGCATTGGAAGTAAGCAAGGACACCGCAGGGGCTTGAACCCCGTCCTGGAAACCAGGCACTTTATAATTAAAATAATAACCCTCTCCATAATTTCGTTTCTCTGCATTTACCTGTTGAATGTGCAAACTGACTCCATTGAAGGAAAACAATATTGCATTTGAAGCATGGTAAAAGTCCAGTCTGTGGTGTCCATTCACAGGTGAAATTTATTGCTGGGCGTTGCAGTGATCGGGTGATGAGTATTTGTGTGTTTACAGTCCTTAAAGCAAACTACAAAACAAAATACTTGTTTCTGCACTAGTAATTTCTGAAAATGGTCTTCAAGGATGGCCTCCCTTACAGTGCATGGCAGTAATCCCACTCTGGAGGTTACCAGAGCATGGATAACTTGGGGCAGGACTATCCTGGTTCAGGAACAGCAATGGCTGGCAAGAAGCGCTCTTGGGCCTTTTTACACAAGCACAAACCCAGGTTTCAGCCTGCATGCCTTCAAGAGGGAGCTGCAAGCAGGGCTGGCTCTAGGTAGACCCCCGGTGGTGCGGTGTGCCAGGGCGACGGGCCGGTAGGCAGGGTGCCGCGCGGCTTTGCCGCATGGAAACCATGCTGCGCCCTGCGAGGGCGGGGGCGCCGGAGCGATCTCCGCCCCTCAGTGCCAGGGCAGCCAACCTGCTCGAGACTGCCCTGGCTGCAAGCTGCAAGTATAAATAGGACTTCAAGGCTACCCCATGCATTTTGGCTCCTCTGCCACTTGACCAGCTATTAGCTGCTTTCCCCCTGGTGGTAAGAGAGACAGAGAGAGATGCAGCAATGGGGATGGGGAACCTGTGTCTTTTGCAGATCCTGCAAGGACTACAACTCCCATTATCCCTGACCCTTGGCCATGCTGGATGGGGCTGAAGGGAACTGGAGTCCAGCAACACCTGGAGAAACACTATGATTAAGATTTTGCTTGTGTTTGTGTAATTGATTAATCAATATATTGAGCTGGCTCAAATATATTTAATCAGTTAACACATGCAGACTAGAAAGTAAAGTACACTGGATAATTTATTAGAGCACCAGATTCTATGTACAGTACTTTGTCTTCCACCAAGGCAGTCCCAGGCTTGCCTGCTTCTCAGCACCCAAAATCCATCAATGTCCAAGAGTATCCGAGAGGAAAGAGTTCCCTGCTGGCTCCCGAACACAAAGCAACATCCTGGCTCTAAGGATGGCATGTTCAGTGCCTCGTAGCCCATGGGCAAGTCCAGAGTCCAGCCAAGACTACGGAGAAGGTTCCTGTTGCAACCATCTATCAAGCCACAGGAGGCCCAAACAGGTCCATAGTTTCCACCACCAAGGAGAGATGCTCCAGGAAGGAGCTGATGGACACACGCAGAATCCGGGCTTCATCTGCTCTCCATCGACTGCAAAAAAATAAATTTTGTGTAGAGTGAAACATAAAACGTCAACACTTGCACTCCACTTAACAGTCCAATGAACATGCCACTCCTTCTACCAATATCCTCTTTCTATTCCAGTCCTTGAGCTTCTCTTTTACTCTTGGCAGACACTGGGCACCTGGTCCAATACATATTGATGCCAGAAAATATACTGTTTCACTTAATTTATTTATTCTTATCATAGCACCACCTGAATGCAAAGGACTCAACAGAGAGGAAGGGAGGAATTATTATTATTATCCTCCTCCTCCTCTATATAGTATCATCAGCTTGTATACCACTTTACAGGAAATACGAGGGGATAGATCTCTGCCCTGACACGTTTACAGTTTAAAATTTGGCACAACACAGGAAGGAGAGGGATGGGGGCAGGTGAAGGAGGCAATGATTCAACTGACAAGTGCTCAGGTTTAGTTAGAGGGCCTGGCTGCTGTAGTGTCCCTGCTCCAAGGAAAGGTGATTGGGGAGGCTTGAAGGAAATAAGTGAGAGGGATGCACAGAGGGGTTCTGAGAAGTTGGTACCAGGCATATGGGGTACCAGGGAGAAAATCTGGGGAACAGAAGATGTCTAGAGGTTGAGGAGCTACAAATAATAAAGTTGTTGTTGTTTAAACCCTGGTTCAAGTCCCGCATGTCATCCATTACGGCGCCACCTTGTCTCTCATCCTCCTGCAGCTTGTGCAGGAGACCTTCCAGCAGGCTGCACCCAGGATTCAGAGCCCACCATCTGCCCCGACTGGCACCACCCCTTGCCTCTTGTAGAAGGGGGCGCCTGGCCAATACTCACACATGCAAGATGTCCTCCGTCACGTCCAGTTCCTTGCTGATCCCTTCTTTGCGGGGCTCAGGGTCAGGGGCCAGGGAGCCCAACGCAATCTGGGCCGATGATGATGATGGGAAAGGGATCCTCAGCTCACTGATATTGGGGGGGTAGTGATAAGGAGCATAAAATGTACAAGAAAATCCCCCCCACACACACACAGGCACACACTGCCTACCTTCCCAACAAGAGACACGTTCTCTATTCAAGGTCACCTTTGTATTCTATGTTTAATATTTCTGGGATTTATTTCCAGTCCCTGGTTTTCGACTGAGGTGCTCTGACACGGATTAGAATCCCTGCTTATCCATGACTGTGGATGGGAGAAAATCCAAGACCGATGTTCAAATTGCAGGGTGGAGGACAAAGGGGGCCAGTTTTGTGCCAACCTCTTTCGCCTACTATTTTTAGAGGGGGTTTTTGCATTGGGAAGCAGGGGAAGATATGTTATAACTAGAACAGAAGGGGGCCCAGGGCATGTGGATTTCATTAAAGGCCTTCCTACCTCTTTCCCTTCACCCCACTCAGTCGTATTTGCAGTTGTCAGTGATCAAAAAGCATTAAAGGGCAACTTATCCCCATTTCGCTCCTCTCAAAGAATCCTGGGCAATGTAACTTACCCCTCACAAAACTATAAAGTGCCCATAATACTTTGCAGGTGAAACCCTAGCAACCCATAACCTTGATTTCCCAGAAGCTCTAGAAATGCAACTTAGCAAACATGCATTTTATGCAAATGCATGTCGTGGGTCCGTGCTTAGAGTACCTTCATGCAAGTGACCACGGACTCTGGCCCCCTTCCCACCCTCCCAGCTCTGCCCACCCCTTCTGCCACCTTGTGGAATGCTCCCTCCTCTTGCTGAGCTTGGCAAGCAGGGAGTGTTCCAGTGCGTGGAGGGAGCAGGGGTCACATAATGGTAATTAATTTGTTGCTGATTTAGGCATTAGGGTTGCCAGACTCAATAGAGGACAGGACTTCTGTGCCTGTCAATAGAGGACAGGACTTCTGTGCCTTTAATTGCCCTGCTGATTTAGGCATTAGGGTTGCCAGACTCAATAGAGGTCAGGACTTCTGTGCCTTTAATTGCCCTGCTCTCTTTTGAGTCTGGAAACCTTAAAGAGAAACCAGCAGACACTTTGTTTAATTTCCAAGCAAAGGGTCTGCTGGTTTCTCTTTAATGTTTCCAGACTCAAAAGAGAGCAGGGCAATTAAAGGCACAGAAGTCCTGTCCTCTATTGAGTCTGGCAACCCTATTAGGCATCTGCATAGTGAAATGGGTTGCAGCATGGAAACTACTGTCCTCTGTCAGTGGAGAAATCTATCAGACGCAAGAAAATGCAGGTGGAACTTTGGTCCTGTTCACACTATACATTTAAAACACATGGCTTCCCTAGAGGATTCTGGGAACTGTAGTTTCTTAAATGTGCTGAGCATTGTAGCTCTGTGAGTAGTAAACTATAGTTCCTACGATTCTGGGGGTGTGTGTGGGACCATGTGCTTTAAATGTGCTTTGCATCTATGGCGTGGCTGTGACTTTTCACACATGCTTGATTTTCTGAGAAAGCTGTAAAAAACAACAACAGAGGTTTATGAGTACTGCTGTAGATTTATGGTGAACACGATGGTTTGTAGAATCATGTAGAACTTTCCAAGTTGGTCTCTGCCCAGGCCAGAGCACTTCTGTGGCATGTAACCAGGCCCAGAACATTGGTACCAATTGAGTGTCACACTTAGTGTCCCATGCACTTCATTCAAATACAGTAATATTGGAATTTTCACAAAGGGGAATTACACACACTAAAATAAATATTGGAAGAGGAAGTGTGAGTCATTGGTGCTCCCGTTTCCCAATATACAGTCTCTCTCTCTCTCTCTCTCTCTCTCTCTCTCTCTCTCTCTCTCTCTCTCTCTCTCTGTGTGTGTGTGTGTGTGTGTGTGTGTGAATTCTTGCTGCAGGGGAAGGTGTGCCGTTCCCTTCAGCAATATACCGCCCTGAAGAAAGAACGAAATTTCCACAAACTAATGTGGGAAATGTTGCAAAATGCCATTCTGGCCCTCCTGAAGATCTGGGTGGATAATTCTTCTAATGCCTGGGTATCCCTGACTTGCAGTGGCTCTGTAAGGATCTTTCTTAGCAGCCCTATCTGGAAATGCCTGGGACCCCACCTCCTGCATACAAAGCATGAACTCTGAAACGGGGCTATAGCCTTACCCCAACGTGCACCACTTACTAGGGATTAAGTCTTTGGAAGCACTCGGACTTCAGGAGAAAACAAAAGGGCCTGACTGAAAAGACAATACTGCATCCCTAGATAACCCCAATTGCAGAAATTGAACACGTCTTTGCTTAGAGTGGCCACTGACACTTGGCCAAAGGAATAGACACCAATTTGCATACGCTGTGTGTAGAAGCACATTTAAAATTACAGTATTAGTAGTTTCTCTCCTACTAAGTCGTAGTCACTAGACCCATTGATTTCAGTGATTCCGAGTATGACTTAGCTGGATAAATGATATTACCTTGAGTATGACTGATGTGTTAAAAAGGTAAAGGGACCCCTGACCCTTAGGTCCAGTCGTGACCGACTCTGGGGTTGCGCGCTCATCTCGCATTATTGTCCGAGGGAGCCGGCGTACAGCTTCCAGGTCATGTGGCCAGCATGACAAAGCCGCTTCTGGCGAACCAGAGCAGCACATGGAAATGCCGTTTACCTTCCCGCTGTAGTGGTTCCTATTTATCTACAGTACTTGCATTTTGACATGCTTTTGAACTGCTAGGTGGGCAGGAGCTGGGACCAAGCAACGGGAGCTCACCCTGTCACAGGGATTCGAACCGCCGACCTTCTGATCAGCAAACCCTAGGCTCAGTGGTTTAACCACAGCGCCACCTGGGTCCCTTTGACTGATGTGTTAGGTGACCCTATAATTCTACATGGGATTATTATACATCTCACTGTAGTGGGGAAGACTGTGGCCTAGGTGGTTGGGCTTAGTTTGCTGCCAAGGTGCTGTCTGTCAGTGCCCCTGCTCTTCCTTTTGTATCTTTCAACCAGACCTGGAATGCCCTGCCATTCAAATAGAGGACCCCTTCATACAGAGAGCTGTCGTCTGTCCACATCTTAAGCCTCTGATAGCCCTGAAAATTGACAACTGTCTTCTTGTAATATAGGACACCTGAGCATCTTATCTTCGCTGGTCTTCTGCTAATGAGTGGATGTCATGCCATTTCCTCTTTCATCCCGGCCTTTTCCACATTCTGAATAATCTAAATAGGATCCGTTTGTTTGTATATTTAGGTTACTTCCTAAACAAGCAATGCAAAATTAAGAGACAGTCTTGTATATATATATATATATATATATATTGTTATAAAATCATTTTGGGGGGGTTGCAGGACACCATTACTAATGAACAGAGAGGGGTGACCGAATCTGACAGCTGCAGTTACCCAGAATCCCTCGCAACACCACCTTTATTCGCCTCTGCTCCACTCCAGAGACCCCCACCCCTCCCGCTCGGATGCAACCCTGCCCTAAGGATCAGCATATGCAAACATCTCCCAAGGATGCCATAAACTCACACATTTCCCCTCTCCACCTCCCCTCCGCCCAGAACAAAACAATGTTTCCAGAAGAAGGCGGGGGGGAAAGCCGCCCAAATCCAAAATGACACTTTTCTACTCAAGTTAATAATGCAGCCCATTTTATGCTCCCTTACCATGAACCCTGCCTTTATTATATGTCCTCTTATATGCCTTCTTAGCTTATATGTCTGCTTATCTTCTATGTCTTATTATTATGAAATCCTTATGCGTATCCCTTAATGTAGCCACTATACGTTCCTTCATTATGTGCCTCCCAACGTTTGTAGGAAAATCTATCCACTGCCTCAGTATTACAATTGCTGCTTTATATAGGCTAGTACCTCTCTGTATTAGAATTGCTGTTTTATATCTTAGAACTGTATATGTCAGGACTGCTACCTTTTAATTAGAAATCCCTGTATTAGGTATGTTCTCCAGGTATATTTTCTGTATGAACCCTGTATGACCCCAACCCACCTGAACCTTGCCCTACTACCACCCTATACCCATTCAAGGACACACGGACAATAGAGGGATTAGCTGGAAGAACTTTATTCAAATAAAATGTCATCTTCAACGTAGTCCATCCTTCCATGACCTGGAGGAAAACACCTGCCGGATGGACTTCCACTCCTCGGAAATCGCCAGGAACTGCCCCACCTCTGCACCCATCTCGGCTGATTGCCCCTCCTGCCAAACAAAGGAAAACACCATCAACAACAGGAGGAGAGCGATTGACATCTCGCCATGTGAAAGGAATACTCTTCTCCGCACCCAGCTAATCCCACCACCACCACCCACCCTCCTTGTCCTTCCCCTCCCTCCCGGTCCAGGGATCTCCACGAGGGGACAGGAGGGTATAAGAGGGGGCTTCACCATTCCCCGGGGTTCCTTCCTGCTTTCCAGAGGCAGGGACCCTACAGCTGTAGCTTTGCATTCTGCAATAAAAGGGATCTGTTTGTTTTACCTGACAGCAACGTGTGGTCTCTGTCATTTTCCCGATGGAGGTGAACTTAGCGCAAATTCCGGAGCTTCCGATCAGCGTCTGTCCTTCTTAAAAGGCAGCGCATTTTGGGGTCCAAATTTTCATAACAATATAAAAGTAGTCAGTTTTTTGTTCCTCATGGCAAGGAGTGCTAGGATGGGAAGCATCCATGAAATCCACCTTGTCTTAGACACACACCAGTGATGCATCAAAGGAGCACCTTGCTTCATTTAGCTCTTAAGGGGGAGAGAGAGATAAAGAGAGAGAGAAAGAGAGAGAGAAAGAGGGGAGGGGGGAGGAGGGAGGAGGGGGGAGGGAGGTTGCATTGGAAGTAAGCAGGGACACCGCAGGGGCTTGAACCCCGTCCTGGAAACCAGGAGCGCCGACCACCAGCGTCTTTTGCTTTTTTTTGGCCAATGCAACAAGGTGAAAAGCAAAACCTGAGAGAACACTCTGAATACAGAATGTTCTCTCAGGAAAAAAGAAAACCCTTAAGAGTTATGAAGTTGCAGACAGAACACAATCGAGGTTTTATCCCTTGCCAAGCAAGGGATATTCACCTAGATTGGGTTAAGTCACAGAGTGCCATGTTGACTGCCATTAATTTGCATGGCAGAACAGAGAGTGGTTCCAGTCTTCAAACTCTGCCTTTTTGTTTGTTCCTCTGAAGTGTGAATTCATGGGCCTGGAAGTTCCTTCTGCTGGTCTGTGAAATGCAATCTGGACTCATTAGTTTGTCCCTGGCCCTTTCCCACCAATTCCAGAGAAATGTTTTTTGAACACAGCTGTTCTTACTGACCTGACTTCTGCAGGAAGAGCTGGCTTCACCTGAGTGTGGTGGGCTCTTGGACAGAACTGTGAAGAGATCAAGCGGGGGAAATGGAGAAGCCAGCACAAAAGGATTGTACTGAAAAAGATCACTGAATTGTGAGGTGTGAAGTTCACTTGCCGTTAAGTTTCCTGAAGGCTTGCAAAATTCTATTTCTTGTGTCGCTGAGATGCACCTGGAAGAGACTAGGGTCTTCAGCAGCCCTCCCCTCCAGACACAGGAGCAAAAACAGCCGGTTACCTGAAGCAGCGCAGTCAAGACGCAGGTGCCTCTCAGTCCTACACTGAAGATGTTCATTTGATGTATCTGACACTGTCAATGGAGCAGATCTGCTTCTGGCACAGGTAGCTCTGTGACGTCTGTAAAAAAAAGAGCTGGAACAAAACAAGGATGGCTGTCCCACCAAAATATGTACCTTATTGTGTGGTGATGGCACAGGAAGGGGCCTCCCCTGCAGTGGTGTCCCTTCAAGAGACGTCCCTCTAGGTAGAAGCACGGAGAACGACTGCATTAGGCTTTTGAGTTCGCAGCTCTTCTGAAAAAGTGATTGAATAACCAACATTGCTCAATACAAGCTCTTTGGAATATTTATTTTGCATATTTGATGTATGATTCCATTTAGTGCCTACCTTTTCTCCAACAGGCTCAGTTTGCTTGAATGGTCCCCCTCACGGCGACCTGAAAGAATCTTTGTACAAAAAGAGTTGCAGGCAGAACACAACAGAAGTTTTCCCCTCAGCCAAGCACAAGATACTCACCTAGCTGACCTTCAGCCAGAAGACACACAACTGTATTCCTGCTATAATTATTACGATAGAGCATTTAGAGATTACTTGTTAGTTATTAGTGCCTATCACCACCTCTGATAATTCACTTTTAATAGAAGCTACGATTGCAGATGAAGGTAACAAAGTGAGAGGTTACAGGAAAAGGAAGCAATTTGCTACACCAGGTTTTTAAATATATTACCTTAGGAACATAAGTACTGGAGAGGATCCAAATATTAGTATTTTTCGGAAACCCAGCAACTATCAAACCTATAACGCAAGTTTTCACCAAAAAGCCAGTAATACAATTTGGGTCAAATTCAATTTCTAATAAAGTCTCAGCATTTATGGATCATGTTTCCTGCCTTAAACAGACGTATCTGTACCCCAGGCAAAGAAAATTGGGAGCTACATGCCTCCTTTATCTACAGGATTTAAGGGTACAGACCTCTATTGCAAAATGTTTCACAATTGTGAGTTATTATGATTTTGTGTGGCCCCTCTCTGGTCATTAGTGGAACAATCCGCCACCCCCTTATGTATGAGTAAAAATGGCCAGAGAGTCGGGATTCATAAGATTTCAAATATTTTCTCAGTCATTTCAGCCTTACCATTAGCAGACAAAAGATTCTGCCCTTTATGTACAGGAAAAAATGGTCAAGGCTCATCCTTCCTAATTCTGAATATGTTTGTGCTTAAATGTTTGCTGGACTTTTTTTGCTTAAAAATGGCTGGCAAAATGGTGAAAACCTCTATTCACTCTAATGCCTCTACCAGGCCGCCTCTACCATTGCCATCAGTAGATTGACCCTCAAAATGCCTTATTTGCTTTTTCACACTGAAATCAGCAAGGCAACTGTGACAGACAAAGGGTATTCTAAATTAGGAACAGAATTACTGGCGAGGATCCAAAATGCTGGCATGTTTGTGGAACCTTCTGGATTTATACACATCTGAAGGAACAAAAACTCAACAATATTTTGGTGACCCTCTTCTGCACTTGCCGAGTAACTACAATTAGGTATAATACTCTCACCCTTGGTTGGTTGCTTTTTGCTGCTGCTCCTTGTGGCTTTTTCAGCTATTTCCCCCTTTTTTGCTTCCCCGACAACATTTTCTTGATCTTAGTGGCTTCCAAACCTTTTCTGGTTCAATAATTATTTCCCTTTTCGTGCCTTCATTCTTTTCTAATTTCACTAATCTCAAGTGGCCCCCAGAATGCTTGTCAGTTGCCTTGAATCCAATCAGGGAAAAGGGTGGGGTATTATTATTATTATTATTATTATTATTATTATTATTATTATTATTGCCTCTCCCTAGCTTCATATGCCAAATGCCACCACTTTTAAGCCAGCTGCTCAAGAGGGTTTGTTATTCTACTCCTTGGAAGCCACATTATAAATAAAATGAAGTTTTGCCCATTAGCGAAGGAGCTTTTCTCTAGCCCCCAACAAGCTATCACAAATGCAATGCAATGCATTTTTGTCAACAAGGCAACCTGAGCTAACATGAAATTAAAAGGAACTATGTTGTCTCCACCTCCTCTGTTTTGTTCTTTATCACATGCACAGCTTTCTTTCCCCCTGGATCCCTACCCTTCTAACTTCTAAGTCTTACCTGTGTTAAAATCTTACCAAACTTGGTTTTTCTAACTTCTGGAGCAAGTGGTCGCGGAGCAGATCCAGGTGCTCTTGGAAGAAGCTGGTTTTCTGGATCCATTTCAATCAGGGTTTAGGCCTGTTTTGGCACAGAAACTGCCTTGGTCGCCCTGTACGATGACCTCTGTCGAGAGACAAGGCGCTCAGTGACCCGGAGTGCCTTCCATCAGCTTTGGCTGGTGCCCCTATCTGGCTACGCCCCTATCTAGACAGGAATACCCTAACTACTGTTGTCTATCCTCTGGTAACCCGTTAGTGGGTTTTTTTGTGTGTGTGTGTGTGTGTATTGAATATTTTATGTGAACTGCCCTTAGACCTTTGTGTGTAGGTCAGTATAGAAATTAAATAAATAATGATGATATTAAGAATAGCTTCGGCAACAGAAACGCCAGCCTTTTTGTTATGAAATGGCTTCTCCAGTTGCCTTTTAAAAGAAAATTCTTGTTTTCTCCATTTATGCTTTACTTTGCTTGAAGCAGACTTCTTTCCACCTACCCTTTCCTCTGCTCCTTTTTACATCCAAAGACTTGTTGGTTGGAAGGTAAATAAACTTCATTTTGCCCCTCACGTTCTTTCATTTGTCTTAGTTTTCCCTTGGCTTTTCTAGTCATCAGGTGTATCTGCTTTTCTTGATTCTCTTTAAAATCTTCATCTTGGTATATTTATCAGTTTTCAGTTTAAATTTTGCTTGGCTAAGCTTTCTTTTGGGGGCTTTCTCAAAGTCCATCATCTGTCCACAATTTACTCTCCCTGTTTTATTATGATTAATTCTTTGTTGGTCTTCTATTTTCTTTCAGTTTCTTTTAATTTAAAATGTATTGCCTCTCCTAAAACTTTTTAGGGAGTTACTGAATTAATATATCTATCTATTTACCTTCTATCTATCTATCTATATATCTATCTATCTATCTATCTATCTATCTTTCTGTCTATCTATCTATCTTTCTATCTATCTATCATCTATCTATCTATCTATCTATCTATCTATCTAAATATCTACATCTATCTATCTATCTATCTATCTATCTATCTATCTATCTATCTACAAGCAACATTTAAACTTGCCAACTAGGGAGATCACAAGTGAAAATTTGTTGTATCTCTTTTTAAAGTTGTAAATAACAACTTCAGCTCTGACCAGTGAGAGGGCTAAAACCAGTATTATAGCCAGGGACAGTCTCACTCACTAGACTCTGGCTCGATCCTTCCACCACCTGTTGGTCATAATGACACATAAAAAAGTCCCTTGGCGCATTAATACAGTGGATACAAATGTGTTTGTTTTCAACATAGGATCATTGCGTATGGGTGAGAAATTAGTACCGGCCCCACTCCCTAATAACAGGGTTGCTGGGGTGCCAACTTGAATAAAATAGGGGGTGGGGCGTAAGCCCCGCCCTACACAATCACATGACACAGCACACACCATTTAAATGGCAATGCCCATCAACTTGTGTGTGTGTGTGTGGGGGGTGTCCTGGCCCATATATATGGGGAGTCTTAAGAGGAGTTAGCTCCTAAGCTGGGGTATGTGTCATTCCTGGATCAATGTCTTTGCTTGCTTGGCTATGTGTAGCACCTGCTGTGCCTTTTAATGGCATTTTGCCCATGTATCGCACTGATCCGAGCATTAAAGATTTTGGTAGACACTGCAGCCTGAGTTCGAATTCTTCTTTGAGTGGGAGGCAGGAGACTCTCCACAGTGTGCTTTTGGGGAGGTTCTCCTGATCCTCCCATAGCCAGTTTTTGGGGGGCTTGGGGGGGATCTATGCTCTTCCCTTCCCTATACTAAGGTTATTGTTCTTCCAATCACTTCTGCCCAGTTGTAATTGAAGGTGACAGCGTGAACAAACATCTCCTAAGGAATCGCAGGTAGAAAATGGTCTTTCTAGCTTTTTCTTTTTTAAAAAACAACAACACAAAGGCCCCCTCCGGCTTATGAGAATGTGACGGTGGAGGAGGACTTTTGAAGAATTTCAGCCCTCCAGGCCATGAAAACGGTGCACTGTGGACATTTTTCTTCAGTAGCCATCCTGTTGCAATCAATACAATATGTGGAGCATGGCCTGTGTCTGTGTGCAATATGTTAGCTGCTGTACCTCTTTTTTAAGAACTCTCCTGGGAAATGCACATATACAGGCTAAATACCGGTACATATATAAAAAAATGAAGTTGTTTTCTGACATTTCCAGAATGTTCTTGGACTTACAGTCTAGGGCTAGGCCAGTGGTGGCGGACCTATGGCTCACTTGCCAGAGAGGGAACTCAGAGCCCTCTCTGTGTTGCACATGTGCTGTCGCCCCAGCAGGGCCGTAGCTTCCGTGCTGGGGTGGGGGAGGAGTGAGGAGGAGAGGAGGGCTGGGTTAGGGTTAGGGTCAGGGTCAGGGTCAGGGTCAGTGTTTTATGTTTTCTTGTGATTTGGATTTATTTGCGGTTGGTTTGCTTTTTTCAATTTGTTGTGTTGCTCCTTTTTCACAAGTTGCAAGTTTGTTGGCTTTGTGGTTTTCTGGAAAGTTTCAGTTTTCATTTTGAATGCAGCCCTGTGGCCCCCGCGCTGAATGAGGGAAAGCTGGGCCGGGGCAGCAAGAAAGGAGGCAAGGGGTGTCGCTGCCCCCACTTGCTCCACTTCTGAGAGATCCCCGCCTCCACTCCTGCTGGATTGGGGCTGCTCAGCTGGGGAGGTGCAGGCTCCATCACACTTTCCATTGAGGGGTTCACGGCTGCACTCCCCTCATGGAAGAAGTTTAAAGGAGCCCCCACCTCCGCATCAGATCCCCTCCAACCCCATGAAGGCAGCCTGGCTGAATAGTTGCTGGGGTTGGGGAAGGTAGAGGCAGCCCGGAAGCTGCATCTGAGAGCCCCTGCACCACCTGAAGGCAGCCAGGCGCTCCTCAGCTTCCCCCCAAAAAGTTCCAAAACTGGAACACTCATTTCGGGGTTTGAAGTGTTCAGTTCCAAGTAGTTCGAGAAGTAAGCTGTTCAAAAACTGAGGTACCACTGTATTTCCCCCCGCCAAATTGAATTGTATTTCTTTCCCCCAAATTGAACTGTATTTATTTTTCCCCCAGTGGTGATTTTGAGTCAAAATGAGTACCCCTAAACATTTTTTAAGAAAAAAAAGTACTGAGTTATACCATAAAAATTATATATCAATGGAAAGATAATTTAATGAAGAATGTAATGCAATAGCTTTTATGATTATTTATAATAATAATAATAATAATAATAATAATATTTTATTTACACCCCGCCCATCTGGCTGGGTTTCCCCAGCCACTCTGGGCAGCTTACAACAGAAAAATGAAATAAAATAATCTATTAAACATTAAAAGCCTCCCTAAACAGGGCTGCCTTCAGATGTCTTCTAAAAATCTGGTAGCTGTTTTTTTCTTTGACATCTGATGGGAGGGCATTCCACAGGGCGGGCGCCACTACCGAGAAGGCCCTCTGGCTGGTTCCCTGCAACTTGGCTTCTCGCAATGAGGGAACCACCAGAAGACCCTCGGTACTGGACCTCAGTGTCCGGGCAGAACGATGGGGTTGGAGACGCTCCTTCAGGTATACTGGACCGAGGCCATACAACAGCAGTCATAAAAAAAGAAACATGAAACATAGAAAAATGAGATATACAGGTTAAATTGCCATGTTGGCACTTTACGATTAATGTGTTTTGGGTTGCAGTTTGGGCACTCTATCTTTAAAAGGTTCGCGATCACTGCCTTAAGTGGTTAGGTGGTTAAACCAACTGAAAAATGTAATGAAGCTCTTTTTCTAGTTGTGTTACTTAAATTCTTGCTTTGATCAGTCTGAGGGTTAACTTGTAACTTTTCTCCACTTACTTTAAAGGCCGAGGAAGAGTTATGAGTGCAGGTTTAATTGATATTATCCTCACAGTAACTTTGTGAAATAGTTTTGGCGGAGAGGCAGTTACCTGTGTATCTTAGAGCTGCATTTTATCACCTATGCTCCATCTATATTTTGTAACAGTCTCTGGTGAAACACTCTTTGTTTCTCTTTTGGGATGCCTTTGATAAGTAGTTAGTATGTGCATGTACCGGTATGCACGTGCTGTTCTTCCATCCCCTATTAACTCTCTATCCAGAGTGTTAATGCTAATGAAAATGGTTTGAGTTGGAGCGTTTCCACAATAAGTACATCCAGATCTATTGTGAAATAAAGCAGTTCTTTGAGTTTTCCAAAAGCAAACCTGCTGTAGTCAGTATGCTAACACACCCTGCTTTAAAAGCCAGCGCCATTGGCCAGTGGTGAGAGAAGATTGGCGTTGTGGAAGGCATGAAGTGGGGAAAGACTGATGTAAATAGCACGTGCACACTTGTGCAGTAGGTGAACCTTGGTGAACCCTGGTAGGGGTATTAAAGATATAGAGCAGGCATCCCCAAACTTCGGCCCTCCAGATGTTTTGGACTACAATTCCCATCATCCCTGACCACTGGTCCTGTTAGCTAGGGATCATGGGAGTTGTAGGCCAAAACATCTGGAGGGCTGCAGTTTGGGGATGCCTGATACAGAGTGAAGTCTCACTTGTTTTCAAGTGACATAGTGGCTATGCTTGCCAAGAGCATTTATCCTTTTTCTGCCTACCCCCTTTGTAGGGCTCAGGAGTGTTGGAATGTGACCTGCAGCTACTCTACTAACTCATGATAAGAGCCATCTCTGAGTCCCAGCTGCTGAAAGCCTCCCAGTGGAAAGCAGATGCAATCACAATCTCTGCCTGTCATGATGTTATCTTGCATAACAGATTATAACAGAAACAAAATAAAAAAATTCCTTCCAGTAGCACCTTAGAGATCAACTAAGTTTCTCATTGGTATGAGCTTTTGTGTGCATGCGCACTTCTTCAGATACACTGATACAGAAGTCACCAGATCCCCACATATAGGTGCTACCGGAAGGAATTTTTTAATTTTGTTTCGACTACACCAGACCAACACGGCTACCTATCTGTAACTAGATTAGAATAGAGAAATAAAACTCTATTAATGCTCTTATTTGTAAGCTGCGTTGTGTTCCCCACCAAAGGTGGGGTAAAAAACATTTCTCTGTGCCACCTTTTAAACGCCTGCAAAAAAACCTTTCTGTTCTGCCAGGCCTCTGTGGCAGTTAAGATTACAATCCACACAACCCTACTGGCTTGCTATTAATATATCCTATTTTTTATTCATTAATTGTTTATTTTTACGTTGTTGTAAATCGTTGTGATGTATCTTTATGATACAGTAGTATATACATATTTTCATAAATAAATACATCAAAAATTGCGTTGTGACATCCTCCGAAGGTTGCAGACTCTCCTTCCTTGGAGGTTTTTAAGCAGAGATCGGATGGCCACCTGTCATGGATGCTTTAGCTGCGATTCCTTGCAGGGGGTTGGACTAAATGAGCCTCAGGATCTCTTCTATGATCACAGACCAATCCTGGTGCAATAAAGGCCCGTCCGTTATCCAAAGGGCGCTATTGTGACGTCACTGGCACAGCCCCCATTCCCATTGGCTTCAATGAACAAAAACGGCACGCCCCCCCGGCTTGGCCAGCCCCGTGGAAGCAAGATGCTTCCGCACACAGAAGCCAGAGGGAAGGGCCCTACGTAGGCAGCTCTCACCTATTTCTTTGTATCTATGGCTCGGACACGCGTTCCTGTTCGACCCGGATGCAGCTGGTCCCGCATCCAATCGCACGTGGACTCCGGGGTGACCCGGATGTTGTTGCCATTCACACAAGGATAGTGCTGTTCACTAGTTTCTGTTTGACCCGGATGTTGCTTGTCACGGCCCCTTTCCTGATTGGTTGGTCCTCTCATTTCCCCCCCCCTTTCGTTCCGTCCGCGAGAGCCGCTTCCTCTTAACCCTTCCCTCGCCCCCCTGGCGCATTTCAGTTCCTCGGGCGGTTAAAGCACAGAAAGAGCGGGATACGCGCGCAAAAACCCGCAGAGGGGAAGAAGTTCAGCCGCCTCCTTTCTCGCAGTTACGCGCTTAAATAAAACACTTGAGCGAAGCGCAGCTTTGCGCTCTTGCGCCTTTAAGGCCGGGGAGGTGACGTCAGCGCGGGAAACGGCGAGGGGGCGGAAGTAGCCGGCGAGGGGGGAGGTCACGTGATGGAAGCGGCACCTCTCCGTCCGCCTGCCTCCCGCCTGCCTCGCGCGGGAGTCCCGGCGAAGCGAGGCGGCTGACTGCGCGGGGCCCTGTCCCCCCTCCTCCTCCCCCAGGGCGTGTGACGTGGAGGGGGAGGGGGCTACAACGGCCCCGGCGCGAGGCGCCTCCTCCCCCCGCCCTCACACACAAGACGCGCCACACACACAAGAAGGTGGAGGGGCCGCCGGGATGGCGGCGGCGGGGGCGCCTGGAGGGGGCGGGGCCGGGGCGCCAGAGGAGGAGGAGCACGAAGTGGTCCGCGTGCGGGTCAAGGTGAGCGGCCTGAGGGGACCCTGGGGCGGGGGGAAGGCATAGCTGCCAAGTTATCCCTTTTTTACAGGGATTTTCCCTTATGCTAAATAGGCTTTCTCGCGAGAAAAGCGAAAACTTGGCAGCTATGGGAAGGGCTGCGACTAATGTCACAGGGGCCGGCGGAGGGAGCGGTGTGTGGCGCGACTGCGTTTCGTATTGAAGCGGGTTGTGGGGCGGAGACCTGAAAGGAGCCGCCCTTTGTTTCAGGAGGCATACGGCAGGCAGTGCCATGTAGCGGTTAGAGCAGCGTGGGAAACTACGGCCCTCTGACTGCTGGGTTTAGGTTTACAATTAGGTTTCTCGCTTGCCCTTTCAGCCACTTGGTCCTAGGGTGGGTTGCGGAGATTTAAAGATGGAATGGCAAAAGCAGAGGGTAAGACAGAGCATAGTGTGGTTCCTAAATATATGTGTGCGCCTTCAGCATTTCACGAAAACTGCAAAATGAAGGTGCCAGGTGCATCTCTGGGGAGGGAAGAGAAAACACTCCTGGGCCACCTACCTGCTGAACCTCTGAGGGCAGTGGAACTACCCAGAGACTCCCCTCTGCCGATCTTAACGCCTGGGAGGGTCTGTAGGGAAGAAAGTGGTCTTTCAGGTATGCTGCTGAACTACGACCCCCATCACCTATGGCCATTGGCCATGCTGGACCATGGCATTGCTAAAGGGCCACCCGTTTCCCACTCCTGGGCTAGAGCTGAGCAGGGGCGAATTCCTGCTCAGCCTTTGAACTTACCGTCTTGCACAAGTCATTGCTTCAATGCAGACATCACACCAGATACTTTTTTATACTAGCCATGCTTCTAGTTCTCAAAGGGTTAGAGCTGCTTTCTTTCAGCTTGATGTACCTCTCATTGCTGTCAAATTGTGAGTGGCCTCCTTGGTGCAAGGATGTGGATACAAAGAACAAGTAGTGTGTTGGCGCTTTTACAGAGTTACTAGTTTAGGAACTTAGATGTGGAGAGAGAGATTAACTCGATCTCAGCATGGAATGGGAATTCACACTTTTTAGTGCTTTATTAAAGGTAAAGGTACCCCTGACCATTAGGTCCAGTCATGACCGACTCTGGGGTTTTGGCGCTCACCTTGCGTTATTGGCCGAGGGAGCCGGCATACAGCTTCCAGGTCATGTGGCCAGCATGACTAAGCTGCTTCTGGCGAATCAGAGCAGCACACGGAAACGCCGTTTACCTTCCCGCTTGGAGTGGTACCTATTTATCTACTTGCACTTTGACGTGCTTTCGAACTGCTAGGTTGGCAGGAGCTGGGACCGAGCAACGGGAGCTCACCCAGTTGCGGGGATTCGAACCGCCGACCTCCTGATCGGCAAGCCCTAGGCTCTGTGGTTTAACCCACAGTGCCACCCGCCTCCCTTTATTACTTTATTACTCTTTACTGAATTTAATAGTGGCTTCAGACAATCTTGAGTATAAAACAATGTAAAGGAACTATTTCATTTCATAGAAGAAGAAAGAGAATGAGTTCACAATTGTTGATTCACTATACACAACCTCTTACAGGTTTGGAGATGATTTCTTCTTTACAACAAGAAAGCCTTCAGTTACACACTTTCCAAAATAAGGACAACTTGAGAACTCTTGGGTCCCTCCCGACTATGATTCTTTGATTCTGTCCCTAATGGTTATACTAATCTATAACATGCTGATCTATAAAACACACATATTTTATACAGTCATACCTCAGGTTACAGACGCTTCAGGTTGCACGTTTTTGGGTTGTGCACCGCGCCAAACCCGGAAGTTCTGGAACGGTTTACTTCTGGGTTTCAGCACCTGCGCATGCGCAGGACCACCAAATCGCGACCCACGCGTGCGCAGACACGGCACTGTGGGTTGCAAACGTGCCTCCTGCATGGATCATATTCACAACCTGAGTGTCCACTGTACTCTGTCCAATTTGCAGTAGCTGCACCTGCTTCTCTTGTCAGGTTTCTAGCACCTGTTGCTTTGACAGTACAGTACAGTAATAGATATTTGGATTACATTTTGGGCAAATATTTCTCCCCTCAATTTTTTCTGTCAGGACTGTAATTAGTGCAGTGGAACCTCGGTTCCTGAATGCCTCTGTCGTCATACATTTCGATTCTCAAACTCCAAAACCCTGGAAATAAATGTTTCCATTTTTGAACGTTTTTCAGAACCCGAATGTGTGACACAGCTTCCGCTGAGTGCAAGAAACTTGCAACCAATAGGAAGCTGCACCTCGGTTTATGAACGTTTCAGAAGCTGAACAAGTTTCTGGAACGGATTTTGTTTGAGAACCGAGGTTACACTGTATTTGGTTTTATACTAGTCAAAGTGTTATTTTGGCAGACTGATGTAAGCATGCTTGGGAATAGGTTCAACTGAGTTCACTGGCTTGTTTCCTGGTAAAGCTTGTTTACTCACCTTGGAAGTATGTTGATTGATTCAGTGGGATTATCAAAACAATATACTTAGGGTTGTGCAGTTAGTTTTTTAATCGGAAGCCACTGTTTTGCTAATAATAATAATAATAAATTTATTATTTGTACCCCACCCAACAGACTGGGGGTAGCCCTATGTCTCTGTGGCTATAAACCTTCTGTAAATGATATAATCTGGACCATACTCCGGACTGAGTTAAGATCTGCTCACTCCATCGTTTCTGTTTAGCGTGAAGAGATGACATTGTACGGTATCTGGAAGTAGCCAAAAACCATTTTGGACCCTTTTGCTTTTGTGTGATGTTGAAAGATTATTGCCAACCTTGTAGCTACAATAGCTGAGTGATAGCTCAAATGTTTTGTAAGTTTCAGGTCACGTGTTTGGCCCCCAGTATCCCTGGTTACAAAATATTGAGAAACACATCTGTGTATGAGATCTACCTTTCCCACTAGTAATCTTTCCAGTGGTAAATCTGATGTAAAAGAGCTGAATTTGCCCCTTGATAAAGTCTAGGTTGATAAGAAGCAAGTTGCACTGACCAATCTACTTCAGAAGGCCTACTTTTGTGAGAGAGATTGTCAAGCACTTAGCTTGGTGTAACTCCGTTGATGTAAATGGAATTGCATCAGTTCATGGTCAGTGAACTATCCCCTTTGTGTATTAATACACTAACAATAGAACCATTCGTTGTTCCTCTCTTGTCAGGGTTATCCTAGGGGAAGGATCTGTTCTTTGGTCTGTAAAGTATCAAGCTTATGTGTTTGGTATATATAGATAGCATTCAAAGGGCTGTTTTCACTGAGGGTAGAACGATCCCTTAGAACTTAGTATCATTGTGGTAGAAAAGCACGAGTGTGTTGCTGGTGGTGTGGAGATACGGAGACAAGCTTTTAATTTTTTGTCAATAGGGAAATTGAGAGATTATAGTTGGATGGCATTCTGAACTTGTTTTCCCCAACCTCTCAATTACTGGGTTCTCTGCTGTCTCCAAGTTATAGGGTTGGTTCTTTGGTCCTGCTTACTTTTTGTAATCCTTTCAGAAATGTGAAGGCTTCTTGCAACCTGAGTTCCGTACCTTTGCTGTGGACCCACAGATCACCTCACTGGATGTATTGCAGCACATCCTCATCAGGGCATTTGACCTAAATGGGTGAGTCTGGGAAAAGGATAGAAAATATGGAACTGGGTAGTCCCGACTTTTAGCTCCCATGCTACTTTCCCACTAAATGGAAACGGGGTCAGTGAAGGTGGAGCTGAGAGCTGGAGCTTCTGTTTTCATATCTAGGAGGGGAATGAGGTTTGAAGGGACATGAGTAAAAGTGACATGAGAACAGGAAGCCTTGCATTCCTTTCCCAGTTCTGACATCAAATCTTCTGAAAGCTGATTTCATGTTCAAAGGAGAGCATCTCATACCAAGGGATGTCCTCATAAGTAAGGAGAGGGAGAGTGGTTGAACTCTGGATCACCAGTCTTCTGTCATTTCAAATAAACAAGAACAATCTTTACCTTCATTATTATTAACAGCTTCCGTTTTCAGTGACTTAGAGTTACAGTACAATAATAATTAAAGAAGCACATGGTAATATCCAACAAATCATTTTACTACTTTCTTCTTTGCTTGTGAGAACTGAACAGTTACCTCATGCAGAGAGTGAGATAGTTTCCCTTGCAGAAAACCCCCAGATGTTAGCACAACAAGGTGCTAAGTCTGGATGGGATTTAGCTGTTATGTCCTGGGTAAGCCAGACCTGATTTCATCACATGTATATAAAAGCTGGACAGCCTGTCTGCCACACACACAGTAGGAAACTTTGTCCTGAGAGCCACTTTACATGTAATAGATCTTGTTTTGGTGTGGGACGCAGCATGCATGCTTCTTGTACAGTTGTGAATGATGAAGGCACATATATTTGCTCCACTGCATGCATGTACCATGTCTACCTGCAGTGAATTAAACATATTCAGCAACTGTGACTGCATATTGTTGTTTTCTAAACAACATCAGGAGAACAGCCATGTAGGTTCCATTAAACAAAAGAGGTGTCCTGTTTTAAATGCAGGGAAAGAATATGAAAATGTCTGTCTTTACTCACCTTAGGAAGAAGAATTTTGCCATCAGCTATATGGGCCGAGATAAGCAAGGCCAAGAATCATATTTGTCATTGATGTCAGATTGGGATCTGGGCATGGCCTTCGCTGGAGCCTCCAAGCCTTACTTGCAGCTCAAGATAGACATCAAGCCCTCAGAGGATAGTAAGTAACACACACACACACACACACACACACACACTGAACAAGATAGCTGGGAGTCTTGGTTCCAGTCCTTGCACCCCTTGGTCCCATCTCAAGTCCTCACTTGGTTCCGTATGCTATGGACATGTCCAAGGAATTCAGTTCTTTTATCTTCTCTGCCAGTGTTGTTTTCTCTTGTAGAAATGTTACCTGATTGCTGCTGTAAAGAAAGTAATGATTTGAATCACTTGATGTTGATTTAGGTACAAAATGAAGCATCAATTTACTGGAGACTCTGAGGGGAAAAAAATCTTAGGGCTGAAGAGGGGGGATTGACTATGCCCCCCCCCAAATACCTTTCCAACTCTGGCTATTGCATATTGCTCAGTTTACTTTAGAACTCCCTGTTGCCTTTTTATAGAGTGCAGTTTGATCACTCCCATTTATGGGTGGCATGCAAACCTTTTTTCAGACTTTATGGATTCTCTGTTTGCAACACACGAGTGCAGAATTTGATACTGACTGTAGAATCCAGTCCCCTGTAACTCATCCTTCTCTTCAAAGCAAATTTCTAGGTCTTTTTGATACATATGTTGTTTTCAAGCATGTGATTATGCTGGCTTATTATCCAGCAGAAGCAGAATTGACCCTTCACGGCAGAAGCAGAATTATGTAAAATAAGCAAGAATGTGTAAATGTTAATACTTTGTTTTCATCATGTATACAGATCATGGAACTCTACTTTGCTTTATGCTCTTTTTTTTTCTTTTTAAAGTGAGGTATCCACAGCATGATTATTTTGTTTGTGTCCTTTCTGTAGCACTTCACAACATGCAGTGAGATTTGATCCTGTGAAATTATGCTGGGTGGTGGTGAGGGAATGGCAGGTACTGGGCTTGAGGAGTTGGCTCATGTCATTGCCAATATATTCTCTTAGGCCCCCTGCTAGAAGACTGGGACATCATCAGCCCCAAGGATGTGATCAGTACTGACCTGCTGCTGGTGGAGAAGCGGTCTCTGGCAGCAGCAGCCCTGCCCTTCACTCAGTCCATCATCTCCCAGGTAAGCTATAAGAGGATGATTCTTTTGACTTAGACTTTCATGATGTGATGTTCCACAAACAAATATCCAGGAGGTACTTCTTAACTCCTTGGATGGAAAGAGGCAGAGAAACCAGTTCTAACTTCTATTACCTTCCAGCATAGCTCTATTCATGAACCACAAAAGATCCAGTTTGTCTCCATGGCAGCTTTTTTGGCTCGGAAGATTAACTCCCTCTCCTAAACTACAGGGGTGACCCTAAAGCCAAGATATAACTACATACATATATACAATGTCTGAGGCGGGTTGCCCGTTCTCTTACCTTTGTGTTCAGTATCTGAAGAAGTGTGCATGCACATGAAAGCTCATACCTATGACAAACTTAGTTGGTCTCTAAGGTGTTACTGGAAGGATTTTTTTATTTTGTTTTGACTGCGTTAGACCAACACGGCTACCTACCTGTAACTTTGTGTTTTAAGTTACTGAACTCATGCTGTAGAACTTACAAGTTCTTTCTTTTGAGCATGGTTGTGTACAGGTTACTTTCTGACCTCAGCATTACTTTTGTCAACTGGCAGGTGGGCAGGACACTGTCTAAGGTCCAACAAGCACTCAGCTGGTCCTATGGCGAGGATGTCAAACCTTTCAAGCCCCCGCTGAGCGACTCCGAGTTCCACACGTACCTGAACCATGAAGGGCAGCTGACAAGACCTGCAGAGCTGCGTCTCCGAATTTTCCACGGTGGAGTTGAGCCCTCTCTACGCAAGGTGGGGATGGGGATTCTGGAGGTCAGTTTTCTGCCTCGAGAGACAGGCATGTGCTTAAGGGGGCCAGGGCAAGGCTTCTTTCCCTTTGCTCCCACTCTGAGGCCATTTGTCTTGACCTTGGCATGCATGCATGTCCGCTGCTCTGAGGGTGGGTGTCTTCATGTAACTGATCCTTCAGCTTGTTGCCATTGATGGGAAAAGCTGTCCCGGTGTTAAGTCATCCCTGTTTCCCACAGGTGGTTTGGCGATACTTGCTAAATGTCTACCCTGATGGGTTGACGGGTCAGGAGCGCATGGATTACATGAAGCGGAAGACTCGGGAGTACGAGCAGCTGAAGGGGGAATGGGAAGCTCGCGCCAGCCCCGAGGACCTGGACTTCATTCGCAGCAACGTGCTGAAGGACGTTCTGCGAACAGATCGCACCCATCCCTACTACGCAGGCTCAGATGACAACCCCCATTTGACAGCCCTGCACGACCTCTTGACCACCTATGCCGTCACCCACCCACAAATTTCCTATTGCCAGGGCATGAGTGACATCGCCTCCCCTATTCTGGCTGTCATGGACAACGAAGCTCATGCCTTCATTTGCTTCTGTGGCATCATGAAACGCCTGGAGGGCAATTTCCAGGTGGATGGTGAAGTCATGTCAGTGAAGTTCTCCCACCTCAAGCTTCTCCTCCGCCATTCAGACCCAGAGTTCTACTCCTACCTCCTCTCCCGGGGCGCTGATGACCTCTTCTTCTGCTATCGCTGGCTGCTGCTGGAACTCAAGCGTGAGTTTGCCTTTGAGGATGCCTTGCGCATGCTGGAGGTCACCTGGAGCTCCTTTCCTCCTGACCCTCCTGAGAAGGAAGTGGAGCTGGTGGGCCCGCCGGCCAGGCCTGGAGACAGCAGCCAGCCTGTTCGAAGGAGACACATGTTGCGTCCAGCTTGCAGTTTTGAGGCAGCTGGGGACCAACCCTGCCAAGGGGCAGTTTCTGATGAAAAGATACTAGTGAAACAGTCTAGCTTTGGGGAGTTCAAGTATTACAGCACTCATAATGAGGACAGCTCAGAGGATGACCCATCGCCCAGATTTCAGCGCTCAGTAGAAGAGGACGAGGACTGTAGCAATGAGCAGGATCCATTGATCCAGACAACTAACGTGGCCAAGTCTTTTTCTGCTCCATCCCTTCGGGCCTTGACTCCACCCTCTCGAGACTCGGCCTCCTCCTCAACCAACGGCAATGAGGAAAGCCAGTCAGATGAGGAGAAGGGGGACTCGGTGGTTCACACCCCTTCCTCTCCCTCCCGTGGAACTGCTGCTCCTTCTCCTGTTGCCGCAGTCAGCCTGCCACCCCCACAGGAGTTTGGCAGAGGCAACCCCTTTGTGCTCTTCCTGTGCCTCGCCATCCTCCTGGAGCACCGAGACCATATCATCAAGAACAACATGGACTACAATGAGCTGGCCATGCATTTTGACCGCTTGGTCCGCCGTCACAACCTGAACAAGATCCTCCATCGCGCCAAGGCCCTCTTTGCCAACTACCTGCAGTCTGAAGTCTGGGACTCTGAAGAGGGTGATGAGGCAGCAGCTGAATCTCCTGCCGCGTTGTGACCCCCACCCCACCCCTCTTTTCTTCTCCTGACATGTGGGGACTGGTTCCCTGCTGCCATTATGGTGCAAGCACCGATGTGGAAGGGTGAACAATGAGTAATCCATCTTGGGCTCAGCTCTACAGTAATCTTCATGGGAGGTGGCCTGGAGCAGCTAAGTTGGATTGTCCCACTCAATACACCTTCTGTGTCAAATGTACTCTGTTTTTATCTATCTCTTTGTGCAAATACCTTGGCAGAGATGTTCCATCTATCTCCTGTGCCTCCTACCCTTCCAAGTGCTAATTATCTTCCTGGGAAGATCTACCCTGGAGCAGCCAGGTTTTACACTCTGTTAGCCCCTTTCCCTCCTCCTAGTCAATACTTGACATGCATTTCCCCCTCTTATCTTACTAATGTCCTCCTTAGAATGTGGGTCACTAAGCAATCAAGATTGATTTCTGACCCTTCTGTAACCTGGTCTCTTCTGTTCTGGGCAGGTTTGCCAAAGGCATTTTAAAATCTTGATGTGACCTTAATTTCCTTTATACTGCGGCGGGTTCTGCTTGGCGAAAAACCCTGCACATACGCCTCTCTGCAAAAACTTGCCTTTTTTGCTGAGTTAGTCAAATGTTTTTGCCCATTTGGGTTTTTTAAAAGCACTTTATTTTCTCTATTATTTTGTTCATTCCTCTAGTATTGCCTTTCTGTTTTAGCTTGAAAGCGCTTTTTAAGAACTGAACTCGCAGCCTTGAAAAAATATGCTTGGTGTGTTTAAAAGTGGACTTGTAACACCCCATTGCCCTTACTGGCCGATTTTTAATCTGAACAGGTTGTCCTTTTTTTAAATTGGACCATCTCAGTGGTCTTTTGTGAATTAACTACTCACGGGGAGTCAACAGTCTAGTAAAAGAGTGGATTGGGAGAGTTGAATGGAGTCTTGATGCCACAGTGCCCTTATAGATCTTGCTCTAGGGTAAGTAATACCTTGTGTCTGGCTTGCACACTTTCTCTTAACTAGCGATCTCCTCAGCTGATGTATCATCCAAGATTTGCTTGCTGTAAAAACAGTCATTGCCTGGTCAGGTGGGTTTTGTTTCCAGTCTCTTTAACTGGCTTTCTTATTTAAACACAGGTTGCCAAATTCTTAACAATGGTTTCTCTATGCATCTTTAGCTTGCAGGGCAGGATTGCGCTGGAACATGTAGCAACAGATTCTGTATCATTAGACAGAGAGAACTCAAGCTGCTTCTAGTCTTAATGCATTAATCTGAAGTCAAATAGTAGCAAATGGTAATAGTGTTTGCCTCTTGATAGAGAAACGGTGTTTTGATTATTGAATCTCCATTCTTGCTGTTTCTAGGTTAAACTGGAAACCAAATCACTTGTGACCCTGTATTAAACGGTTTGATTATTGAGAGTTGATACCTGAATAGGCTGTGCTGCTACCTTTCTGCCTTGGAACAGACTGGGTGGGAGATACCATAGATGGGACAAAAAGTAGACTGTGCTGAATACTGTTCAGTCAGTAGCACCACTTCTTTTCCAGCCAAAAGCTACATTGTTGGGGTCTCACTCTGCTTCAAATGAGCAAAATGGTCCCTAAAGGCCATTGGAAACATTCATTTGTTTTAACTCCAGTGTTAGGGTTCAGTTTCCATTTTAGATGTGCAATTCCTAGATTCAGTGGCAAATTATTTTGATACTCCCCCTCCCCCCTCTCTTAATTTTGGGGGTGCCACAGTGTGCCCTATTCTGCCCCCCCAATTCCTCCATGTGTTCATTTGCCTGCTTTAATTCACAGCTAGCTGTAGCTAAAAACCCCAGGGTGGGTTTCAACTAACCAGTTCTACTGTGGAAACGTGTGTAAGGACATCTGCCAGCACAACAGAGCTTCCCATTACCTCTTTCACACCCCCTGAAATTTGCTCTGAGGGGTCAGGAGAATCCCCAGAACAGCATGCCAGGGGGGGGTGTAAGAAGAGAGCGGTCATTCTGTCCAACAAACTGAATGATTGCCATAACACTACATTAAATTCCTGCTCCAGACTAGAAATTTTGGGGGAAAAGCTTAGAAAAAGGATATACTGGAAGGACATGGGCTTTTAAATCTCTGCAGGTCAAGAGCAGAAATCAGCAGGGGCCACAAATGAGGCTTGCCACCAGCAGCGAGGTCTTAAGCAGCTTCCTTTCTTGATTGGTTGGAGCTAGGTGAATTTTAACAACCTGAGAACCATCAGAGTCAATAAGAGAAAATCAAGCATGGCTAATTAAAAGGGACTTCAGATAACTTGGTGCCACAGAGGCATCTGTACTTGATTTGGGGGGCGGGATGCAGAACTGCAAGTCCTGTCTATATTTTTTTAAAGGCGCGAGCTCATTCTTTTAATGAAATGTCCACTAGAAGGAGCTGTAGCTTAGTTTAAAACAATGAAGCTACATTGGAGGAGGTCTGCACCCTTTCACCAATTCCTTCCATATTAATACTGATGGCAGGCGGCAGTAGAGGTGAAGAACAATTAATCAGAAGGCATAAGTCCTTTTGAGAACAGAAGTCAAGGAAAGGTAGAATAACCACTTTTGGAGCTACATCCATGACATATTGTCCTTATTTATTTTTTAAAAAAGTTGATTTTGGATGAATGCAGTCTCTCTAGCTTGGCTTGCCAAAGGTGGATCATAGACACACACACACACACCCCCAATATGGTGGCTTGCTTCCTACAGGATGCTGTTGGAGTCACTGTGTCTGAACCAAGTCTCCTTGGTTATTTAACTTCCAGGATGCCCCTACATTATAATCAAGATACATAGTTCCCCTTTACATTGAGGACAGGATGCACACCAGCTCCCAACCCTTTGGCCAGGCTCAGAAAACCTTTCAGGATTGTAGTCCTCAAAGTCTGGCGGTTTTAGGATGATTGTCTTCCTCTGCCTGCCTGCCTCACCCCCCCCCCCAAATACTGCACCATGAAGAACTGAATCAACTATCTGAATAATATAATGACTTTAACTGACATTGGAAATGTGATTGGTTTATTAACAAGGGGATTGGTGGGGAAAGAGGCGTTGCTTAATTAGTATTACTTGTAGCTTTAAGGTGTGCCTGGACATTATTTGCTTTGGGAATTGGGAGATGACCCCTTGCTACACTTGTCTGAGCCCCTGTTCCTCCTTGCTCTTCTCTTCCCTCCTCCCCTACTTCTGCCACCACCACGCACCCCCCCCTCCTGTTCCCTCTGTGTGCCTCAAGCAAAGGAATCTTGCCATGAGGCAGCTGCCCCATGGAAGAAAGACCTGACCCACTGGGAAGCTTTCCTAACTAAAATAACCAGGATCTCTTTTTTTGTGTGCCGCTCCTGTTAGCATCCATGAAGTCTGCACAGGAGAACTTCCTGGTGGATGTTCATTTAATAAAGGGTAGTGATGATAATGTGGAGGCAGCATGTATGGCTGTATCTCAAATCCACTAGGGGGCAGTCTTTCTTATCACAGGGGTGCGGTACATTACTAAACTCCATCTCTAATCCCTAATTTCTGCTTTCGTTGTACCTTGCCACTTCCTGGCAAGCCAAGCAGAAGTTTCACACGCTGTGACGTAAACTCCGTTTTCCGTTATTCCACCTCTGGAGACTTCTTGCTTAACTTGGTGCTGATGGTCAGATTCCATTGGAACAGGACCTTATCCAAACTTGTTGCTCTGTGTTATATTTATAACTGTGTGCTTTTGCTCTGCCTTTTGTATTAGTTGTGTGCTGCTTATTTATTTTGCAAGCTTTTTGGTGGCTGGGATGTGTACACAAACACAAAAGGTGTTGAAGGAGGGCTGTCTGGCTTTCAGGACCGTTTGTGCCAGAATCCCACTGCACATGTTTGGCCTGGTTTTTATTTTTTGTGGGATAATTTATATAGGGCTTCCCACCAGCCCTGAACAAAGTTATTCAAAGAGCTAAAGCCGAAGAAACACCTTGTTCAAAATTATCTGAGTGAAAATTCAAGATATAAGGGTGTCCGATAATGTTCGTAGGCAAAAGATTTGGGATTACAAGAGTTGAGGTATTGAGTTGGACTTCTGTGTGGCTTTCATGAGAAAACATCTCAGTGGATTGTGTTCCCCTTTCAACAGTTAGGAGGTAGAGTGCCATTTTTATTTTCTCCCAGTGGCACCAAAATGTGTTGAGTTTATCCTGTATATTTTCAAAGATTTGGAAGCTTAAATTTGTGTTCACCTGCTGAGAGAATTGAAGCATATGAACTGCTTGTTAATCCAGCCCCTCTTTTGTAGATCTTGAAGCCTTTAACAATGTCCAGCCTACGTTCAGAGTCCAGCCTACGTTTATGCCTCTGGGACAAGTTTGCCTCATTCTTCTTCATAGCTTTGCTGACTCCAAATGGGGTCCAGTGGGGTCAGGGAGTCACCTCCAGCCAACCCAATTTACAAATGAACTGAAAAGGAACAGCAAGTAGATTGGGTGGCAAGAAGCTGGGCCGTAGCCTTTGGAGTTCAATCTTTCCCCCAATCTCCCTCCTTCTCATGAGATGTGGCATTCATAGTGCTATGTGCTTGAACGGGTCCGTCTTATTTAAAACATTTTTGTCTCATATATGTATGCAACTTCTTTCCATTTTTGATCCCCTCTTAAAGTGTAATCATTCGACTCAAATGGCCCTTTTCCTTCAAGGCCTCAGGCACTTTTGTCTCTCCTTATTTTAAAGCTGATGTGATAAAGGAATGAAAATCTAAATAAAGCAGTGCTGCTTGCTGATTTCATTCAGAGCTGCTTTGGTCTGCCTGGTCTGCCCAGACAGAAATAATGGTGTTGGACAGAAAACAGCAGGTTTCCAGCCCTAGAGGCTCACAGGCAGAGATGTGATGAGACAAGGGAGTGAACAGTTGGTAGACAACATATTGTAAGTTGATACACACTAAAACAGCACAGATAAAAAATGTGGACCTGTGTCAAAAGTCAAAATGGGGAAATTCTTTTTTTTAAAATAAAAATCTGTACCAAGAAAAGCTGAATCTGTTTACATGGAATAAACTTCTTCCAAGTAATTTATATAATTGCACTTTAGGTTACTTGTTGGATTTCTTCCTGTTGTGCAGTTGTTTAAAAGTACCAGAGCCAGCTTTTCCTTCCAACAGGGTGAAGTGACCTGCCTGAGGTGGTACAGGAAGTGGAAAGAATCTGCCTGATGGATGAAGGCAGGACTTGGTGTCTGAATGGTGCAACCAGACTTTAAAATATTGGCCATAGGCAACACTGAAGCTACAGATCTTTCGGCAGTGACAAACATGGCAACCCTATTCAGGAAGGATTCAATATTTGATTTATATCCATAAAAGCTTGGTACCTGGAGAGTTGAGCTGCCAGCAGCGAAACTATATTTTGTAGATAGCAAATACTTTGCTAGATTCTGTGGGCTGCGGAAAATAATTTGACTGTGGTTGATACTGGACTGGATTGCAACCATAAGGAACAAAAGGCCAGTGTTGTTAAACTTTCATAGAATCTATCATAGTTAACTGAACACCTACAGTTTATTACTGAATTTGCTTAGGGAAACAATAGTACTCCTTGGTTCGAATCCCCGCGATGGGTTGAGCTCCCATTGCTCGGTCCCAGCTCCTGCCCATCTACCAAATTCTGCACCAGCTGAACTTCCTGAACTGTCTTCAGAGGCAATCCCACATATAACACGTTGTAGTCTGACCTAGAGAGGTTAGGGAATTGGGACAGATGCTGGAGCTGCAAATTGGGTGTCCAGACTTTATTCGGACCACTGCCAGAGGAGCCAATATCACCATGATGGCAGCAACTTTGGGACTTGCAGCCTGTCTTATCCTCGCAATTTTACATAATGCCTACCTTCTGCCCAACTGGCTCCATCTTGCAGTCAGCATGGAAGTAACTACAGTCAAACCTTGGTTGTCGAATATAATCCATTCCAGAAGACTGTTCAACTTCCAAAGCGTTCAACAACTGAGGCGTGGCTTCTATTTGGTTGCAAGAGCTTCTTGCACTCCAAGTGTAAGTTGTGTCAAATGTTCGGGTTCCGAAATGTGCAGAATTTGGTAGCCAGGTTGCTCACTGGAGTAAGATGGTTTGAGCATATTACACCGATCCTGGCTCAACTGCCAAGTAGTTTCTGGGCCCAATTCAAAGTGCTGGTTTTGACTTATAAAGCCCTGAACCGTTCTGGACCACAATATCTCAAGGACCACCTCTCCCCACATAAACAGTTCACCATCTGAGACCCTTCTTTGTGTGCCTATTCCATGAGAGGTCTGGAGGGTGGCAACATGAGAACAGGCCTTTTCTGCAGTGGCTCCCCATTTGTGGAATGCCTTCCCCAGGGAGGTTTGGCTGGTGCCTTCATTATACATCTTTAGGCACAAGGCAGAAACAGTTCTCTTTTACCAGGCCTTCAGCTAATTAATCTGTGGCTTTTAAACGTGGGGTGGGGTGATTGTTTTTGTTTCTTACTGTGTTATGTATTTTTGTGTTTTTATATTGGAAAACTGCCCTGTGATCCTCAGATGAAAGGCAGTATAGAAATAAAGAAATAATAAAACCTCAAATGTAAAGAGCAAGCTGTATTGTGAACTGGGGCTCACCCCTTTTATGAACTACAGGGTCAGTCCTAGAGCACCATGTGAAGCAGAGTCTGTGAAAAATTGCCTTCCTGCTACTCGTGAGAAACAGGTAACTAGGCTGCGCACTGAAGCTCCAGGCAGAGCTTTGGCAGCCAAAGAGGGTGTCCCTCCCAGGAAGATTTCAGCCCTGGCCTGGCACTTCCCTCTCTGTAACTGGCTGTTGATAATAGGAAGAAGCAACATGAGAGTTGGCAAATAGTAAAGGGCATGAACCTCTTCCACATCAGAGCTTAAGGTTGGTGATACTAAAGCAAACAAAGCGTTCAATGATCGGTTGTTATGAGAAGCTGCGGGACTGAAATTTCCTTCATCAAACTGGATGACAAGTTCTTTATGTTGTCTTATCTTTTTGTATTCATCATAGCATTGCGCACAACAAAACACTTTACAGAGTAGTTGGTGCAGCCAAATCCCAGTGACAGTTTCTCAGGGTTTACGTAAGGACTTGTGGTAGGTCTCTAATCACAAACGACTAAATGGAGTAGGAATTGTCCAGGATTTGACATTTGCTGCTGCAGCAAATGATTAGGACTATATTGCTGGCATCCGTCTGTCTCGAGAGACAATGGAGTGCTCCTCTGGGGGTGAAGTCAAGCCACTGCATGAGCAGTCCCGAAGTCACAAGCCTGGGGTCCTAGGGTGCCCAGACGACAGGACCCCTCAGCCTCGCTGATGTGGTCCAGAAGAAAGCAGAGCAATATGTTTGGCACCAGCTTGGCTGCAGGAGTTGCAGGAAGGAGGCGTACAAGGCACCATCCAACCACCTTAGGGACTCCACTCTGGGGTTGTGTAGGTTTACTCCTTAGCTTTTTCTTCTCCTGAAGATATCCTGTAAGGCAGCGGAGGGTTAGTGTTGTGTGGTGGGTATTCAGTGATTTCAGCCCGGTGCAGATTATAAGATGGAGGCGAGGATCTGGTACAACATCTCTTCAAAGAACAGGTAAGAGCAGGGGTCCCCAAACTAAGGCCCGGGGGGCGGATCCAGCCCAATCGCCTTCTAAATCCGGCCCACAGACGGTCCGTGAATCAGCATGTTTTTACATGAGTAGAATGTGTCCTTTTTTCCCCAAATCAATAACCTTCATTAGGCATGACAAATTCAGAAGCTTCAGAACAAAATTATGAATAAAACATTCACATTATAAACTTCATGAAATAAAATACATATTAATTGAATTAATATTTTAGAACAATATATCAATTTTCAATTAGCAATTAATTTTCAATTAACGGTCCAGGAATCAGCGTCTTGTTACATGAGTAGAATGTGTCCTTTTATTTAAAATGTATCTGGGTTATTTGTGGGGCATAGGAATTTGTTCATATATTTTTTCCCCCAAAATATAGTCTGGCCCCCCACAAGGTCTGAGGGACAGTGGACCGGCCCTCTGCTGTAAAAGTTTGCTGACCCCTGGGTAAGAGCCAGAACACAGGAATGGGGAAAACGGGGGCTTATATAATAGCAGGGGAAAGATACATTTTGGCGGGAACCAATGGCACGGATTCCCTCCCGCAGAAACCAATCCGGCAGAGGATCCAAATCCTGCACCCTGAACCAGCAAATGATAGACGTTCCCGTTGGAACTTGTACATTCAAATAAACTCTGTAATACAATACAATAAAAACTATATTACAATACATACTTGGCTGTGCTATTGCTTTAATACACAAGAGTTAGGATCAGAGTTTTCTTTCCCCTAGATGGCCTCCCTTCCCAGGTTGACAAGCCCCATCTGCCCCTCAGGGCCATGTGCACAACTTATTTAAAAGAATATTCAAGCGTGATATACATGTACTGTATGCAATATGTAAATAATTCCATATATACAGCATACGTTTCAAGCCCATCCACCCCTGCAAGGATCCTGGGAATTGTAGGTTCAACCTCAGAGCTACACTTCCCAGTACCCTTAACAAACTAGCGATCCCAGCATTACTTTTTTTTTTTTGAGGAGGTGTTCTTTAAATGCATGGTGTACATGTGGGATTAATTACGTATTGCATACATTGCATACATATCAGCTATCGGGATGCCCCCCCCCCCAAACGCTTCATTCCTTCTATTTTTAGGTATCGCCCTGTCAACTTGCCTGTCTCTATGCATACCCACACCTAAAAGGCGGAGCTGGATGGGGCTTTTTGCCGCCAAAAACAGCCCCGTCTCCAATTCTGGCAGTTAAAATATTACGTCAGCACAGGCAATGGGACCTTTCCCTCCATTGGACCCGAGATCAGGCTAGTTTAGGAAAGGTATGGCAGGCTGGGAAGCAGCTGAGGGGAGGCCTTAGAGGAAAACGTCCCTCTCTTCGGCCACCTGAGGTGACTGCCTTATTTTGGCCTAATTGTAGGGCCAGGCCTGTGTTGCCACTGTGGATAGGGCTAGTAAATGGGGGGGCGGGGGCACTTGCAAAGGCCTCGATGGCTGTAAGGGCAATTGAACTGAGAGTGCCACAATTTTTTTATTTTTTTATAATAATTTCTATTAAGTTTGCACAATAAAACAAGACATACATAACATATTCTCCCCCTTCTTCTACCCACCTCCCACAAGCCCCCTCCTGCCACGAGAGAGTCCCATGCAAAGTGGACAGTTGAAGATGGTCCATTTTATAATTGGGTTTGTCCCCCCCCCACCCCCCGGAGCTCCCTCCTGCCACCAGGAAGCTCCAGAATGGCTAGGAAGGATGGAGGAGGGTACCCCCCCCCCCAACTATCTATACATATCTTGTATAAAAAGAAAAAAGAACCCCACCCCTCCACCAAAAAAGAAAAGAAAAAACAGAAAAAATAAAAACAGAACAAAAAAACAATAGAAATACCATGTCAAATCATTATCTATAAACATTATTTTAAACCTAGTCTCCCCCTTCGTCTACCCACACCCCATGAGCCCCCTCCTGCCACGAGAGAGTCCCATGCAAAATGGATAGTTGAAGTAGGTTCATTTTATAATTGGGTTTGTCCCCTCCTCCCTCTCCCTGCCACCAGAAAGCTCCAGCTTGAGAGTGCCACACATAGCTGCCAAGTTTTCGCTTTTCTCGCGAGAAAGCCTATTCAGCATAAGGGAAAATCCCTGTAAAAAACGGGATAACTTGGCAGCTATGGTGCCACAATTTAAGTTTGCATGAGGCACCCACCACATAACTTTGGAGGCAGCCTGGGCCTCTTCTCATTTCTGAGCGACCTGCGTGAAGTGAGGGGATTCCCCCGAATGCTGGAACCTGCGTAAAATCTCACGCCAGAATAAACGGGTCTCTAGAATGTCACAAAATTGTACCCAGGAAGGCAAGGCTCTTGTGCAGGGGTCCCCCAAACTAAGGCCCGGGGGCCAGATGCGGCCTAATCGCCTTCTCAATCCGGCCCGCGGACAGTCCGGGAATCAGCATGTTTTTACATGAGTAGAATGTGTCCTTTTATTTAAAATGCATCTCTGGGTTATTTGTGGGGCCTGCCTGGTGTTTTTACATGAGTAGAATGTGTGCTTTAATTTAAAAATGCATCTCTGGGTTATTTGCGGGGCATAGGAATTTGTTCATATTTTTTTCCAAAATATAGTCCGCCCCCCCCCAAGGTCTGAGAGACAGTGGACCGGCCCCCTGCTGAAAAAGTTTGCCGACCCCTGCTCTTGTGGATATCATAGGTTACCATTTCAGCCCACGTGTCTGGGGTAGGATCCTGTGTCCACCTCACGCTGCTAAAGATCTGGTATCGCTACATGCTCCCCTTTTACCCAAGTGTTGAGAAGCCGCCATGGGGGGCAGTTACTGGGGTTCCTTTGAGTTGGAAAGCATTGGCAATTTGCAACATTTGCTTTGTTTACAGCTATGCAGGCAGAAGAGTGAAAGCAAACAAGCGCCCCATTCAGATCCCCGGAGAGGACAACATGCAGAAATGCAACAGGTCAAGTTTTCCCTCCATTGTTTATCATCTATGAGTTCCTCAGAAATGTTTCTCGTCTTTCTCTTTTCCTTCTATGACACACTTGCATTACTGGGGGAGGATGGGGGTCCCTGAGAACTGGGGGGGGGGCTGGGTGCCAAGACTGGCAAGAGACCCACTGCATCGTGATCACTGCCCTCCTCACTTGGCACAGAAGCTCAGAGGCAGGGAGAGAAATAGATGTTGGTGCATACTCTATATGTCATCCCAAATATTAGGTCCTAAGGGAGATGCCTTGCCTCAAGACTACCACAATCCTGGAGTCGGCACTAATGATAAATAATATTTACTGTCTTAATGTCAGGGGTCTGGGCAGCAGTTCTAAGTGGAACGACATGACTGTCAGTAGGCAGGGAATTAGTTCTAATGGCATGGGTGTGATGTTTCTTTTCCCAGCTGGGTTAGACCTCATGACATGCATGAGACAAGGCTGCCTATTGCTTCCATTTACTGGTGTGCTCAGCTCTGCTGTCAAACCACAACTCTGGGGAATCCCTGGGAACCAGGACTCTTGGGTTCTAGACCCAGCAAGGTGAGTGGAATTGACTCTATTAACGGGATCAGGGTAATGGTCACACACACTTTCCCCCTTTAGGGCTTCCACTTCTCTCTCCATCAGTGCAAAAGGGATTAAATGCCCAAATTATACCCTGCCATGCACATCTGCAGTGGAAAAGTTCCACTGCTTTGGAGCAAACTAGAACCCTTGCTTAGACGGAGCCATTTTTGTTGGTGAAGGAGGCCATTTTTGCTTAAATGTGTTTGCCCAGCTACATGGAATAGAAAATCACTGGCAGCTTTTTTTGGCAGGGGGAATTTTCTTCAGGAGGCAGAAATGGCGGGCCAGCCCCCTAGCTGCCCCTGAGTGGTCTCTGAGAAAGCCAAGGTTACAGCAACAGCTCCCTCTGCAAACCTCTGAATTCACAACTGTGGAGCCAGTTCGTACTTCAGACGGAGCTGTATTCGTCCTACCGTAGTTGCGAATCTCTAGGATAGAATTTCTCACAGCATGGAATCTCAGTTTGTTCCCGAGGCTTATTTGTTCTGGAACAAGAGGCCTGACTGAGAGAAGGAATCTAGGGAGGCCAGTTTACTTTCTGCCTGAATCCCTGTCTCTTCTCACTATAGAGAACAAGCCCTGACGAGATCCTATTTGCCTCCCAAGGGATACAGTAATATTCTAGGCTCCTCCCTTGAATTTTCCAAGGCATGCACTCCCCACAATGTCTCCAAACCTGCCTAGGACACTCCTCCTCCTTTCCGAGAGCTCCAAACCAAGAGCTCTATCCCTTCTCGTTTTATCCTCATAACAACCCTGTAAGGTAGGTTGCTCTGAGAGTTCATAACTGGGCACCACAGTCACCCAGTTAACTTCACAGCTGAGTGAGGATTTGAACCCTGTTCTCCCAGGCCCAGAGATCAGCTTCTGAGCAGATTTTAGCATTTTGCTTTTGGAAATTGGCTGCTGTTTTAAATGCTTTGCTGGAGATGCAAACGGAGAGTTCGCATAGACCCCTTTCAACTTCCCCTGCCTCCTAATAGCACACCTGTTCCAAGAGAGAATCTAGAGGGAAATTGTCCCCTTGATTCTCTCTTTCTCTGTCCGCTGAGATCTGAACCTACACCCTGCTCAGATCTTCCTCCTGCTGCCCCTGCCTTTTCTGGTTTCAAAAAGCTTGCACAGATGTGTGCAAGCTGTCGAAATACTTTCCCTTGGGACTTTCCAATTCACAGCAAAGTTTGGCGGGCGACTTTCCTGCAGAGGAATAGCAGAACTGCCCCTCCTGCCAGAGGAACTGCGCATAGCAGTGGTGCTGCTGACTCTTGGTGGGAAAGTTGTCAGTGTTAATGGCAAGGAATGCAAAAGCAGGGAGAACAATTGGGCCAGCGTCTCACAGCATGACCCACTATTTGGGCGAATTAAGATCAGCACTGGGTCCCTAAGTGGCTTGTGTTGGTCTTAAGGGGGCTGTATGTTCTAAACGACCCCTGTTTCACAGACAAAGTTCTTGCCTTCCAATTTCTAGAGGGGTAGACATTTTCAGCTTATTGCAGGGAATAAGTCTTGTGGCATCTGAGAGACTGACAAGATGCTTATGCCATAATACAGTGGTTCCCAATTAGCTAAGGACTGCAGAGCCCCTGTTTTTGAAAAGCCAAGCCATGGACCCTGCTTTTTGAAAATTTTGAAATCTCTATGGTATTTTTTGTTATCTGAATGGTGCCATATAGACCCATAGCTGTCAAGTTCTCCCTTTTTTTAAGGGAAATTCCCTTATGCTGAATAGGCTTCCTTGCGAGAAAAAGGAAAACTTGACAGCTATGCACAGACCCTCTGAGGTCCGCAGATGACCACCTGAGAACCACTACCATAATAAATTTATTAGTTTTTAAGGTGCCACCACACAACTTACTGATTATTCCTTGTATTCAAGTACAGGAATGTGCAAACTTTAGGCTTGTGGAATCTTTGTTTTTTACTAGAAGCCGACATCTACCAACTGGAGACATATGCAAAAAACATACACTTAGAATTAAATAATTGTTTTTTTAATGTTTAATGTTTAATATTTTTAAACCCACAATATACTGTAGTTGTTTTCTAATAGGATTTTTATTCTTTAATAACAAGAAAAGGAGTTAATGTACAAAAACAAAGAGCTGGACTGGGAACTCCTTCCAACAAAAACCCCTGCTGGTTATGAAAATTTGCCAGCAATTTTGTGCAAATTTCTCACAAAATACATATTTTAATGCAATTATGGCCTAATTTGCAAGCAATTCCCCCCAATATAGGCATTTTTGGATGCACCGTTTGATTAGATGCAAATATGGACATTTTTACAAACTAAGGCAGCTTAAGTAACTGCCCACAAACCTCTTTTGGATTCCAAACAAATAGATTCTTGCAGCACTTTAAAGAAAAAAAAGTTATTATGGCATAAGCTTTTGCGGACCAGAGTCCACTTTCTCAGATGCATGAATATATTTCTGTTTTGATGGCTGTCAGAGGAAGGCATGCCTTTCAGAATGTGCTCACACAGTTTGTAGTTTTTAAAACTCTGCTTTAACAACAACAAAAAGGTCTAGATTTGGGATGACGTGCAACCATCTATGCTCTGGGAATGTCACTTATACTTGTGCTGAAATGAATGCTGGGAGAGAACATTCTCAATATGGCAATTTGAGGAATGTCTGTGAATTCCCCCAACCCCCATCTCAATTATATTTCTACTCTCGGCATGTGGTTGCCAGGTCTCCTCATCTCCAGTATAAGCGCCTCTTTCATAAGCATGAATTGTATAAATGCGTTGTTTGGAGCAATTCTTTCCTAGGGATCGGTGGTTGTAACTTTAGGAATGTTCATGGTGGTGATGCAGATATATGACACAGATATTGTAAGGAAATAATAATAATAATAATAATAATAATAATAATAATAATAATAATAATTTAATTTATATCCTTCCCAGCCACTCTGGGCGGCTTACAACATATATAAAAACACAACAAAACATCAAACATTTTTTTAAAAAATCCTGTACAAGCAACAAAGAAACTAACAACAAGAGTTTACAGTTATACCCAAATTAAAATAACCGCCAACCCCACCTAAACATTTAACCAACACCAACCTGAATATTTTAATGTGGCTATGCAGAGAGAGAAACCTCTTACTCTCCATATGTTGACCATTTAATGCTAGAGACCCAGAAAACTTGGTCCTGTGCATCTTTTCTTGGAATTCCCCATTAAACCAAAGTAAAAAAGGCACAATCTTGATAGGAACGTAAGAACAACCAGTCAGTATTTGAATACTTTATTACGGTCGAAGACCAGCTCTTATAAAAATTCCTTTGGAAGAACAATTCCAAAGAACATATCATACATGTGACGCTTTAAACAACAATAAAATTGTTATTTATAAAAGCAATGGGGATAAGAGTGCTTAAAGCTTAAAACTTAAAAAGCTGCCGCAGAAAACAGCCTGGGTCGCTCGGGGAACCGTGTTTTGGGACATTCAGACAGGCTGGTTCATCTCAGGAGAGAGTCTGTGTCTGCATATCTGGACACAGCATCTGGCGACCATCCTGATTATCTTCTGGTCTTTACGTAACAGGTCATATATTTGCTTTTCCGGGAGGCCTACTGACCTCGCCAGTATGGGGTCCAAGATCTCCCTGCGTGCCTCTTCATAGAAGGGGGATCTAAAGAAAAGGTGCTCTGGGCTTCCTATTTCCCCTAATGGGCAGGGGCAGAGTCTTTGAGCATATGGGATTTTTTTGTAGGATCCTTCCAAGACAGACGTGGGCAGGACCGCGCTTCTGGTGAGTGTATACGCCCTTCTTGCAGTTTTTGATAAGAGAAAGGAGAGGTAGGGTGCTGGAGCAGCTATATATCTCTCAGTTTCTCCGATTTTATATTCAGGGCATCTTGAGCAGTCCTGTTGTCTCTCAATGTCTATGAGTCTTTGTCTGACCGTGGCTTTTGCTTGGCCCAATCCCATACAGTGGTACCTCGGTTTGCGAATGCAATCCGTTCCGCGGAGGCAGTCGCTCGCCGAAGCAGTCGCTTGCCAAAGGCACGCTTCTGCACGTGCGCGAAACACCAATAGAGCATCTGCACATCTGATGCTGCGGAACCCGGATATAAACACTTCCGGGTCCGCGGCAGTTGCTCGACGAAGCGGTCGCTTGCCGAGGTAGGCGTAAATCGAGGTTTGACTGTACAGTACTTAGAAGGGCTTGGGGAGCAAAGCCCATTTTCTGGAGTGTTCAGGACTGCTAACTGCCAGCTGGACTGGAACTGGTCGCAGAGGATCAATGGAGCTATTCCTCGGGGGAGCAGATTTAATGTCAGCCATTAATTGATGATAGGCTGATTAAAGCCTCCACTCTCACCATTCCCGTTTCAAGTCTGACCCATGCGTTCGAAACGCATCTGGGGACGTGTAGGAGGGCTCTGAGAAATTTGGATTGTATGCGCTCCAAGGGAGAGAAGGAAGAGGAGGGCGGACTACCAGACTACCAGATGACTACCAGACATCTATTCCAGCATCCTGTTCTCCCAGGTTCCTATAGGAAGCCCACAAGCAAGACCTTAGCAGAACAGCACATTCTCTAGTTTCCAACAGCTGGTAATTAGAACTATACTGCCTCCAATGGTGGAGGTAGAAAAGATCCATTGGGGTTAGTAGCCATTGATGGCCTTATCCTCCATTAAATTCTCTTTTAAAGCCATCCGTGATGGTGGAAATGAATTCCCTAGTTCAGCCATGTGCTGTGTGATATGCAGTGATTTCTTTTCTCTGTCCTGAATCTTTGTACAACCTTTGTTGGATGTCCACAAGTTCTGGTGTTACGAGAGAGGGGCGAAAAACGTTTCTTTCTCTCTCCTTTCTCCATGCAATGCTCATTACTAAATCATCGCATTGGAAAAGGACCTCATCTGGTCTCGTTTCTGCTAATGCAGTAAGTTTGCTGCTATGGCATCCCTGATGGGACATCCAGCCTCTGCTTAAAAAACTTCGGTGAAGCAGAGCCCTTGCCACCTAGTCTGCTCTGCCGCCGAACAGCTCAGACAGGCAGAAAGTTCTTAGTAAGGTCTGCTTGAAATCCCCTTCCTTGTAACTTGAACAGGTTGATTTCAGGCCACCCCTCTGGAACCGCAGAAACCAGTTCTGTTGCATTGACTCTCAGTGGTTAATCAGGCAGTGCAAAAGTGCAAAGCCTGGGAGATTTTGATTCTACATGCAGCAGTGGTCTGTAGTTACTCAGTATAATAAAAAGCACTCTTTACATGCTCAGAGACAATCCCTTTCTCAGTGTATTCCAGAGCTCAGTCCCTGTAAGTCCAAGCTCACATTGTCCTTGATTCCGTATATACTGCTTCGGGGCGAGAGCACTCGGCTCTGTTTGTGGGGATAATTGCCCCGAGTGTCTGACAGAGCAAGGGTTTCCAGTAATGTTTCTTTGGGGTCTATGCAAGGTCACACCAGGCCATTGCCAGTGCAGAGGTGGTGGAGGCCCCTTCAGATGCCCCACTGTTCATTGCAAACTAATCAATGAGGAAGCCGATGCCCCGGGCTTGACAATTTGGAGGGAGCTTGGAATTTTGAATGAGGAGGTTCTGTGTGCAGCAGAGGCAGCAAGAGAGGAAGTGGGAGTGCAGCTCCCCGCAGGGTTGGGACATGCCTGTGGTTGGCTGATTTTGTTATCTCCTTGCTGTGCTTCTTGGGAAAGGCCCCATGGGCAGCAGCTGCAAAGGGAAGGGAGCCTCGGCTTGCCAAATATTAACTGCCTTACAGGCAGGGCTTAATTGGAGTTTGGGTTTACCAGGGTTCAGCCCCAGAATGTGACTGTAATGAGGCCTTGGCCTTGAAATGTGTGAACAGGAGAGACGGAAGCGTCCCAGACTGTGCCCGGCATTCTTCTGACCCACTTTTTTTAAAATAAAAATAAATAAATTTTATTAGTTTTATTAGGTTGTACACAATAAACATAACCATTCCCCAAAAATTAAAAAGAGGTTCTTTTGAACCTTCAGACCTCCCTCCATGGGTTCCATTTCTGAATTCCCCCCCTGCATCTTTTACTGTAACCCATCTATTATATAATAATAGTAACCAAAGTGTCATTGTTTTCCTGCCAATGATTTCAATTGTCTACAGCGGTCTTTCAGATATATTAAAAAGTTATTCCAGTCTTTTAAAAATACTTGGTCTTTCTGGTTTCTGATCTTTCCCATCAGTCTTGCCATTTCTGCGTACTCCATCAGCTTGGTCTGCCATTCTCCTCTGGTCGGTACTTCTCCTTTCCATATCTGGGCCAGAAGCATTCTTGCTTCCGTCGTTGCCTACATAAACAGCCTTTTGTTTGATTTTGGTAGTTCCTCACCTATAAAACCTAACAAAAAAAGTCTCTGGTTTTTAAACAAAAGTTTTCTTGAGCATTTTCTTTAACTCGTTATATCTCATTTCCCAGAAAGCTTTTACCACCCCACATGACCACCAATCTTCTTACCCTCTTGCCACAGCATTGCCATGCTCACCCACCATGCACCTGAGGCTAGGTATATGGTTGGGTAATGTTGTGGAGCAGAAAGATATATTCAAGCACTGGGTAAGATTCACCTCCTTTTCTCCCATACTGTACGTGAGTGAAGCGGAAGCGGAAATAATAATAATAATAATAATAATAATAATAATAATAATAATAATAATAATAATTTATTATTTATACCCCGCCCATCTGGCTGGGTTCCCCCAGCCACTCTGGGCGGCTTCCAACAAAATATTAAAATACAGAAATCCATCAAACATTAAAAGCTTGCCTTGAGATGCCTTCAAAGGTCTGGTAATTCTTGTTCTCTTTGACCTCTGGTGGGAGGGCATTCCACAGGGTGGGTGCCACTACCGAGAAGGCCCTCTGCCTGGTTCCCTGTAACTTGGCTTCTCGTAGCGAGGGAATCGCCAGAAGGCCCTCGGTGCTAGACCTCAGTGTCCGGGCAGAACAATGGGGGTGGAGACGCTCCTTCAGGTATACTGGACCAAGGCCGTTTAGGGCTTTAAAGGTCAGCACCAAAGTGGGAGGCTCCGATAATCATTTGGACAGCAGCCCCTTTTGCTATATGGGACGCTGTTCTGTGTCTGCAGTGATCGACGGCGAGAGCTCTGCTAGATTTAGTCATTTGGCAGGAGGCCTTCCTAGCCATTAACTGGGCTGCTGAGGTGCAATGGAATATTTATAAATATTCCAACGACTCAGAAGGTTTTGAAGAAAATGTCAGCTGCATCAGGGACAGATGGGGCTTTGTGCTCTTGCTTGGAAGAGGTGTGGCCAAAATGGGAGCAGGTAAACCTGACCAAGGGCTGGCCAGCTGTCAACCCTCGTCTCTCGCACACTTGGAAAGAAGACAAATACAGTACTCAGTGAGATCTGCTTATGAGCAAAAGAGTTACTGTAAAGACAAAAACGTACGCCTCCCCTGAGCATGGAGGGACAGAAAAATAACATGTTGTTGTGTGTGTATATTGGCATGGAAGAGAACAAGATAGGACCAAGTTTGCTGTATAACCTAAAACGACATATCAGTGTCAGACTGAATATAGTGCATTGCATCATATCAAAAGGATTATAACCACTGAGTGGGGGGGGGGGGGTGTGAGAGAGAGAGAAGAAAGAGGGAATGGACAGAATGAAATGCAAAACTAGAGACCTGCTGGGAACTGATGCAGGTCTCTGCTTGTCCAAATGTAGGGGTGCCATATTTTGAAGAGCAAAAAAGAGGACACATTTGCCAACTTTTAACACTATGGATCGCTATGATGACTCTACCCATGAAAAAGGGGGCATGTCCTGGAAAAAGATGACATATTGCAACCTACCTATCCTTCCTTTCTGCTCTGTCAGAAGCACGTCAGAGGAGGAGAGTGAGCACTCAGGGCTGATCTCCTTAAGAATGGATAGGTTTGATCTTCTTGCAGTCCATGGGACTCTCAAGAGTCTCCTCCAGCACCATAATTCAAAAGCATCAATTCTTCAGCAATCAGCCTTCTTTATGGTCTAGCTCTCACTTCCATACACCACTACTGCACTATTAACTAAATGCTACCGCATGAACGTAGACCTGTCAACAAATGCCGAGACACGTGCGCATATATTAGCTGAGATACGGACGAATGCCTCCCATGTGTCTTCACAAATCTGGCATTTTTCATTATTCACCCTACTTTCCGGTCACACCTTGTATAAAAATCAAAGCAACCTAATAAAAACCTGAAAAGTAATAAACCAAAAATGATTCAATCAGATGAAACAATGCAACATTTTAAGAGCCTGGGCAAAAAGAAACCCGTCTTAACTTGCCTCCAAAAAAGTGTACAATAGCAGCAACAGTCTTACCATCATTGGGAAAGCATTCCAAAGATGGGCCACCAGCATCGAGAAGGGCCTGTCCTTCTCAGCGCACGACACAACTTTCCTACAGCTAGAACTTGGGAAAGGACCTCCCCCGAATTAATTGCATGGTATTGCTGTTGCTTGTTTATTACAATGATTTCAGGATACAGATCCTTGCAAGGCAGCTCACAAGAAACATTAAACTACAGTACAGTGGTACCTTGGTTCTCAAACTTAATCTGTTCCAGAAGTCCGTTCCAAAACCAAAGCGTTCCAAAAGCAAGGCACGCTTTCCCATAGAAAGTAATGCAAAATGGATTAATCTGTTCCAGACTTTTAAAAACAACCCCTAAAACAGCTATTTAACATTAATTTTACTAACGAGACCATTGATCCATAAAATGAAAGCAATAAACAATGTACTGCAGTCCCACAATCAATCAATCAATCAATCAATCAATCAGTAGATGAACTGGGTTCCACACTGTTACAAAAAAAGAGCTGCAAAAACAAAAATGCAAAATAAATAGCAAAAACAGACAGACCTCAGTGTAACACTCAAAACAGAAGCATAACACTCAAAACAGAAGCATAACACTCAAAACAGAGCACGTTTGGCTTCCAAAAAAAGTTCGCAAACCGGAAAACACTTACTTCCGGGTTTGCAGTGTTTGTTCAAGTACCAAGGCATTTGAGAAACCAAGGTACCACTGTATGTTTAAAAAAATGCATACATGAAATAAACACCAGGACCTTTCCCCTGGCGCAGTTGGTTGTAAAGTGGTTCTGCAAAGCTGGAGTGGGAGTTGAGCTGGAACATGTTCTGATATTATTGTGATGGCTGCATTGGGCTTTGGGGGACTTTGGCTTTTGTGTGCCACCTTTTCCATTGTGCAGAAGACCAGGGTGCTCTCTTTTCACTGCCAGCAGCCTGTAGCAACTGGTCCTGCGAAAACCCTGCCCTAGGTAGCCATCCCTTGCCAGGTAATGATGGAGGCTTGGGAGATGAGATGGGAGGTGCGGGGACAACTCCTTGCTAACAGCTTTGAGCAGAAATTTCCATTATTTGCATGAGTCAAAAGTAAAAGACATTTTGCTTAGGGTTACCATATTTCAAAAATTCCCGATGCCAGCAAAGTTGTTGAGCTTTTTGGGGAAACAAAATAGTGATTTTAAGCTGTTTCTGCTGCTTTTCCCATCACATTGCCATACACCTGGGCTTTCCCTGACATTTTGCCAATTTGGCAAAATCCCCCTGACGCCATTTTTACGCCTGAAAACCAGGCCTTTCCTAACCTATGGCAGGCCTAATTTTGCTGCTTGAGGCAAAGGCCAAGTTGCCCCTTGCCTGCCCTGCCATTCCAACTAGACGGGCAATTTAATCTGATTTCCATGCCACCAACAGGATAGCATCCTCCATCACACCCAAGGGCAGAAACCTTGCACGCAGCTCTGAGTGACATAACCAGGGGGGGGGGGACTGAAGGGGCTGGGGGGGAGGGTGCTGCTTCTGCCCCGCCCTCCCACCTGCCACCTGAGGCCACTGCTAACAGCAGGGCAGGCCCAAAGGGCACGATGCTGTCGCAGTTAAGCACTTTAAAGCAGGTTCTAACGCCTATGGTTGCAAACATATTGGAAGCTCATGAGTAATCCTGTACCTACTAATATCTCAGAAACCAGGAGAGCGGAGCAGTTAGATTTCAAACCACCAGGGGCAAGGCTTCAGTGTTCGCCATAGCCTTGGGCCTATCTGGTTTCTAAACTCTAATATATTAAGCAAAATAGCTAAAATTACTTTTTTTAAAAAAGCAAATTTGGCATAATTTATAAGTCTGCTGGCAGCCTTGTAACTGCCGTTGCTCAGGAATTTGACGAAACCGGAAAAAAGCAGTGCAGTTTTGAAAAGTTCAATCCACCAACTTGATTCAAAATGGCATCTAATTGTGCAAAGTTTGGTTACAATCGCTTAAGAGCTGTTGAAACGCATAGCGAACAGAAAGACAAAATATTGCTAAATCTACTATAGATTTCCGAGCTCACATTTTCTTGGTGACAGGATTTTGTCTTCGGAAGGGCACTCTTTGCACAGTTTTGGCTATGACTAGCTGGAACGGTAGCTGGAAAAGCCTGCCATTACCATGCCTTCCCCGAGCTCCTAGCACTTGAAGGAATATGCCAGAGCTGCCTTACATTAAACTTTGTGGCCCAGAGAGGCAGCAGTGTCCAATGGTCAGAGCTGGCCCCACAGATTCCCTGGGAGCTCCTGGCATCCCCAGTTACCATTGGCTCACTCCACGCCTTACGCTAACAATCCCCAGGCCTTTGGAATCCCAAGCTGCTTTAGAGGAATAGTGTTGTGACGTGGGGTTTGTGATTTCAGCTCTCTTGACAAAACATGCTGGAGACAGCTCTCTAGTAACAGCTCTTTATTAAAGTGAACAAGACTGACTGTGAGGGCAGGAAGGCTACATTTATAGGGACAGGGGACTAGCTAGGAAGGGATACATTTTGGAGGGAACAATATCAAGCAATCACAGTGCTGCCTTTTGGAGGGAACCAATAAGACAGAGGATCCAAATACAGCAGCTTAAATGAACCAATAGTAGCTGTACCCTCTGGAACCAAAAGGCAGTTACTTTATCCTAATGCAATACAGACAATCATAATACAGATATAAAATCCTTTGACTCAATACACAACACCCCTCCCCCCCTAGTGAGCACAGCAGACATAATCCCTCAGGTACTGTGGGGTCCTACAACTTCTACTTGATCTCCTGACAACAGGTGTTGCAGGTTCTGGATTGGGTGTTACCTGTGGTGGAGAGGCTGCTATAGGGGTTTCGTCAGGAACAGATGGAGTCCCAGACATCTCAGGGTCCCCTACCTGTACCTCGTCATCCTGAGGACTAGCAGACCCTGGTTCATTTGCTGAAGCCCCTGGTGACTGCACCTCTGGACCATTTTCACTCTGGTCTCGCAGCTGTGCGTCATTAGCCAGGGATGAATTATCTGACTCCTCCCTGCTGAGCGCCCGGCGCCTCAGCTGATCTATATGTCTCTTCCAAACTTGCCCATTTTCCAAGGTCACATAATAGGACACAGGTCCACTAGCCCGGGTGATCACACCAGCCACCCACCGCGGACCTCGTGAATAGTTCCTCACCCAGACCAGATCTTCAGGGGCGAGATACCTTGTTGTGTCAGTCTCAGCCTGGGGGGTTGCTCTTGAATTACGGTTTGGCATTTTATCTGGGTGGACATAATCCAGCACCGTTACCAGTCTTCTACCTAAGAGCAGCTCGGCTGGCGACTTGCCCGTCGCAGTACACGGCGTCGCATGCTGCAAAAATAACATTCGCGCAATGCGAGCCGACCAGTTACCCTCCATTAAGCGTGCAATGGATTCTTTGGCTGTTCTTACCATGCGCTCAGCCTGCCCATTGGAGGATGGGTGAAAGGGCGCGGATGTGACCCCTCTTATGAAGTTATCAGCCAAGAATGCCCTGAATTCTTGGGATACAAAAGCTGCCCCATTATCTGATACAATGGTCTCAGGTAACCCGTGGGTAGCAAACAGCTGCCTCAACACCTTGATTACGGCAGCTGATGCCATGCTAGGGACCATCGCCACTTCTAACCATTTGGAATATGCATCAACGATAACCAAAAAAACCTTCCCTTGGAATGGCCCTGCAAAATCTATGTGCAGCCGGCTCCAGGGAGTCCTGGACTGCTCCCACCAGTGGACTGGTGCTCTGGCCACTTCTGGCCGCACCTCTTGGCATGCCTTGCATGTTCGTACCCATTGTTCTATGTTCTGGTCCATTCCAGGCCACCACACATAACATCGGGCTAGCGACTTCATCCTGACCATTCCCGGGTGTCCCATGTGAAGCGTCTCAAGAACCCTGTTTCTCAGTGGTGCTGGGATGATCACCCTATCTCCCCATAGGAGACAACCCTTATGCATGGACAATTCGTGCTGCCTTGTCGCATAAGGCCTGAATTTTTCTTCATGCGGACCACCTGGCCACCCCCTCCCCACCCAAGTGAGCACACGGGAGAGAACAGCATCTTTCCTCGTTTTCTCAGCTATATCCGTAGCTGTTACAGGAGCCCCCGGAAGTGTTTCTAGCATCATAATGTGCTCCGCCGGAGCAGGATCCTCATTGCTCCCGCCAGGAAGGGGCAAGCGACTCAGCGCATCAGCATGGCACAATTGTTTCCCCGGCACATGGGTCAAGGTGTACTGGAACCCATTCAGGAATATTGACCAACGCAACATTCTGGGGGAGAGAATTTGTGGCGTTTGTTTGTTTGGGTTGAACAACCCTAACAGTGGTTTGTGGTCCGTTTCAATGGAGAATTGGCGACCGTACAAATAATCATAGAACCTTTTGATTCCGGACACAATAGCCAGTGCCTCTTTATCAATTTGAGCATAGTTGCGCTCCGTGGGCGACAACGTACGGGAATAGAAAGAGATGGGCTTTTCCGACCCATCCGGTTCCCTATGACTCAGCACAGCCCCCAGACCGTATTGAGAGGCATCACATGCCAGGACCAGCGGCTTTGACTCATCATAATGAGCAAGGACGCTCCTGCTACTCAGCATTCCTCGCAAGGAGTCAAAAGCCTTCTGCTGCTCCCGCCCCCATCGCCACACATTCTTTTTCTGCAATAGTCTATGTAATGGTTCAGCTACCGAAGCTTTCTGGGGTAAGAACGAATGATAAAAGTTAATAAGTCCCAGGAATGACTGCAACTCCGTCTTGTTCTGTGGTCGTGGTGCCTCGATGATGGCCTTAATCTTAGCATCTGTGGGGTGGATGCCTGATGCATCAATTTTAAACCCCAAAAAATCCACCGTTGGCACCCCAAAACTGCATTTTTCCTTTTTCAGTTGCAACCCCACCTCCTTGAACTTGAGCAACACTGCACGGACACGCGCAACCAGTTCCTGTGGGTCTTTTCCAGCAATCAAAACGTCATCAAAAAATGGCAAGACCCCCGGCAGACCTCTTAACAGGCGTTCCATGAGCCCTTGAAAAATCCCTGGGGCCACACAAACTCCGAACTGTAATCTGTTAACTCTGAACGCCCCTTTATGTGTGACAATAGTCTGTGCTTCCGCTGATTGTGGGGTTACTGGCAGCTGTTGGTAAGCTTGTGCCAGGTCAATTTTGGCGAACACCTTGCCCCCAGCCAGTTTAGCCAACAGATGTGATACAACTGGAATGGGGTATGAGTTTCCCCTGAGTGCCTTATTGATAGTACATTTGTAATCTGCACATATCCTGACTTCCCCATTTGCTTTAAGGGGCGTGACGATTGGAGTCTCCCACTTAGCAGAGTCCACGGGTGAGAGAACTCCCTGCTTGACCAATTTATCCAGCTCTGCCTCGATCTTGGGTTGCAGTGCAAATGGCACTCGCCTTGGTTTGAGTCGGATTGGAGCCACCCCGGGGTCCAACTCGAAGTCAACTGGGGGCCCTTTATAACAACCCAGTTTTCCATTAAAGAGACCAGCAAATTCCTTGCATAATACCTCGCTCATCTCAGGGCAGGTTTGGATTGAATTAAGCCCTGAGATACTCAGTCCCAGGGCAGGGAACCAGTCAGTGCCCAGGAGACTGGGGCGACTGCCCTTCGCAATCACCAGTTTGAGTACAGCCTGTTTGTCCCGGAACTGTACTCTCACGGCACACATTCCCATAACATGGATGCGGCCTGCTGAGTACGACTGCAAGGTTGCCGGAAAGGGCTCCAGAGGGGGCAACTTACCCCTGGGGAAGAATGTCTTCGCGGTCTGGTCTGACACGATGGTGAATGCAGATCCGGAGTCCACCTCCATGTCGCACTGCTGACCCTCAATCTTCACCTTGACGTGTGCCTTGCCTTGCGCTGGAAACTGCACGGCCCTCCCATTAATCTCCGTTACGTAGTGGCAGTCCTTTAGAAAACGAGTTGCTGTGGGCGGTCTGCGATGCTCCAGTCTAGGTGCTCCTGTCGCTCCCGACGCCGCCGATCTACAGACCCTGGCGATGTGACCTGTCTTCCCGCACATCCGGCACATAGCATCCCTGAAACGACAACTCTTCCGCCCATGGTTTCCGCCACAACCTGGGCAACTGCCTCGGTGATCTTTGTGCACTGTGCAGGCCTGACGCACCAACTCGACCCCACGGACTGGGCTCTGGCTCGGAGTAGCCTCTAGCTCGTCCATGGCATGCGCAACTTCTATCTGTGGCTTAGTGGCCTTGCGACTGGCATCAAGCTCCTCTCTTTCATAATTCTCCGTGGCGGTGGCCTCCTTCAAGGCTGAAGCAAGGGTAACCTCTTCTTTAGCCACGATGCGTCTTCTGGCTTTCTTGCTTCTCAGTGCTGAGCGAGCTTCCGGAGTTCAGCCAGAAATGCGGATACAGACTCCCCAGCATGCTGCTGCCTCTTATGGAACTCCATCCGCCGGGCCATCTTGGTCTCAGTAGGCGCCAAGTGGCTTGTTAGGCAGGCAAGAATATCTTGGAGAGATGTCTCACTCAGCTTCGCTGGAGCAAGTAATGCCTTGGCTAGCTTGAAGGTCTCGGGCCCACAGTAGCTCAGGAATGTGGCCCTTCTTTTGCTGGCATCAGTGATCCCTTGAGCCACTGCGAAGAACTCAAAGCGTTCGACGTAGTCTTCCCAGGTGTGGGGCTCTGATGGCTGGAAGGGCTCCAATACCCTAGGACTCTCCATTGTCCTAGCGGGCAGGGTCGTCTTCTCAGCTGGCCAGTGAGTCTTGTTCTCAGCTGCAATCCGGACTCTGAGGCAGGGTTGTGTTTAACCGCTCCTCAGCATTCCGGATCCCACCTTCGTCGCCAGTTGTTGTGACGTGGGGTTTGTGATTTCAGCTCTCTTGACAAAACATGCTGGAGACAGCTCTCTAGTAACAGCTCTTTATTAAAGTGAACAAGACTGACTGTGAGGGCAGGAAGGCTACATTTATAGGGACAGGGGACTAGCTAGGAAGGGATACATTTTGGAGGGAACAATATCAAGCAATCACAGTGCTGCCTTTTGGAGGGAACCAATAAGACAGAGGATCCAAATACAGCAGCTTAAATGAACCAATAGTAGCTGTACCCTCTGGAACCAAAAGGCAGTTACTTTATCCTAATGCAATACAGACAATCATAATACAGATATAAAATCCTTTGACTCAATACACAACAAATAGTTTATAATGACACCTAATTAGCAAGGGGGCATAATTATAGCCATTGTCACGCACAAGCCTGTTAAAAGGCAAGCGCTGGGAGGAATATGGAAATGGAAGAGAAGGACTGTTCGGAGACTTGGCTGCGGCTGAGCTGGGAAACAGGCCCTTATATAGACCCGGAAGTTCTGGTTACACACACACACATATAGTAAACAGCACACAGAACAGCTGAACTGAAGTTCCCCTGTCAAGCAAACCTCCTGAGAACTTAGGTAGCAGTGTTCCCTCATAGCTAGCCTCTTTTCAGGGCCATATTTAAGTATAAGCTAAACGAGCTATAGCTTAGGGCCCCACTCTCTTGGGGGCCCCCTAAAAAAAATAAAGGGAAAAACAACCTGGGTGCACATTTCCAAAATATAAGATAAAAAACAAATAAAATAAAACCTACATACAGCAACAGTGTATGTAAGTAATGGGCCCCGCCTGCTAGCCTGCTCCCTAAAATATCACTGGTTTATTCATTTCTATATCAATTACTTTGATAAAATACATATTTTATTATGTGCAAATGGCAAATAGATACCTATTAGCGACAATTTGTTGTTGACAAAGGACAGCTGAACATATAAAGGGCCCCATTACCTTCAGTAGCTTAGGGCCTCGTCAAACCTAAATCCGGCCCTGCCTCTTTTCCAAATCTAGACCGTTCAGGAACTTAGAAAAGAACTTAGAAAACCAGTCACTGCTTCTGTGAGGCTCAATGGAACGGGTTTCCCCCGTGTGTTGCTTTCGTTGTCGTCGTCGTCCCCCCCTCTTCTGCCCAAGGAGCTCAAGGCGGCACGCTAGCTTCTCACCCTCTCCATTTCATCCTCACAATCCTTGCAAGGTAGGCTGGGCTGAGAGACTGGCTCAGGATAGACCGATGAACTTCATGCCCGAGTGAGGACTTGAACCCCGGTCTCCCAGGTCCTACTCCAACACTGTCTAACCCAGGGGTCAGCAAACTTGTTCAGCAGGGGCCGGTCCACAGTGTCCCTCAGATCTTGCAGGGGGCTGGAGTAATATCCTAATAACGAATTCCTATGCCCCACAAATGGCCCCGAGACGCATCTATATATATAAAAATATAGACTGACCCTGTTTGTTCCACATGCATGGTCCCAAAAGCCGCTGGACCAATACTCCTCAGCTTTGCCCACAACCTCACCTGCCACTATGAGACTGACACCATACCCTTTCCGTGGTCAGATGTCGTACCTGTGGCCAAATAAAACCTGTTTTTCACAACTTTTGGAGCTCACAACTCACATACCCGGGGATGCTGGGACAAAATCAACATATGCGGGGGTGGGGACAACTGGCCACGCCTCCACCGAAGTTAAAACAGAGGGCCTTCTTGGTGGTGGCGCCTGTCCTGTGGAACGCCCTCCCATCAGATGTCAAAGAGAAAAACAGCTACCAGATTTTTAGAAGACATCTGAAGGCAGCCCTGTTTAGGGAGGCTTTTAATGTTTAATTGTTTTATTTCATTTTTCTGTTGGAAGCCGCCCAGACTGGCTGGGGAAACCCAGCCAGATGGGCGGGGTATAAATTATTATTATTATTATTATTTATTTATTATTATTATTAAAGCACGAACCTCGGTAGGCCGCCATTTGCATTTGGGCACTCACCACAACGGAAAAAACACTGCCCCATGCTGAGCTCACAAAGAGCCCCACAACGCCATCCGACGACTACCTGAGAGACACTTGACCCACACCAATACCGTCAACAACGTCCAATAGACACCACTCCACACTACCACCTCACACGTCCAAAGAACCCCAAACCCCAACAATGGCCACTCCACCATCAATGACACGCCCACAAAATACATAAAGACAGAACAGACTTTCAAATATCAACTATCTTATTCCTTTCTTACTAATTTCACACACAACACCACAGCAATGCGTGGCAGGGCCAGCTAGTTTTAAATAAAAGGACACATTCTACTCATGTAAAAACACACAGATTCCTAGACCGTCCGCGGGTCGGATTTAATGCGCTCTACGTGGGGCTACCTTTGAAGGTGACCCGGAAACTGCAATTAATCCAGAATGCGGCAGCTAGACTGGTGACTGGGAGTGGCCGCCGAGACCACATAACACCGGTCCTGAAAGACCTTCATTGGCTCCCAGTACGTTTCCGAGCACAATTCAAAGTGTTGGTGCTGACCTTTAAAGCCCTAAACGGCCTCGGTCCAGTATACCTGAAGGAGCGTCTCCACCTCCATCATTCTGCCCGGACACTGAGGTCCAGCACCGAGGGCCTTCTGGCGGTTCCCTCGCTACGAGAAGCCAAATTACAGGGAACAAGGCAGAGGGCCTTTTCGGTAGTGGCACCCACCCTGTGGAATGCCCTCCCACCAGAGGTCAAAGAGAATAACAATTACCAGACCTTTAGAAGGCATCTTAAGGCAGCCCTGTTTAGGGAAGCTTTTAATGTTTGATGGATTTCTGTATTTTAATGTTTTGTTGGAAGCCGCCCAGAGTGGCTGGGGGAACCCGGCCAGATGGGCGGGGTATAAATAATAAATTATTATTATTATTATTATTTAGAAGGTGATTGGGGCCGGATCCGGCCCCCGGGCCTTAGTTTGACTACCCATGGTCTAACCACTCCACAACACTGCCTCCTTATGGAGATGATGAGGTATGAGGCTGAGGGCATACTGCAGCTCTTCGCACATGGCCAGGAGCAAACAGGCAGGGCCGTTTTGTCAGTGTACAGGTGCACATGTGTGCACAAACACACCCTGAATTCTGAACTGATACAGCCTTGTCGGTGATTTTTGGACCTGAACAGCAACAAATAAAACTTCAAGTCTATTATGTATATATAACTTTTCATTTAGTAATTGTTGTTCATGTGCTATATCTTTCTTACCTGTTTTTATTCATCTGTTTGGTGCCGCGGGTTGTTATTTCAGGATGTTGTGCTTTTAATTGCAATTCATCACCTTATGCTATAACCCTCCCAGAGAACAATGCCATTGGACAGCTTTATATAAATATAGTAAGTAAATAAACCGCTCCCAGAAAACCCATAAGGAGCTACCTCTCTTTCTCTCTCCCTGCTCCTCCCTCCCCTGCCAAAAGCTCAGCTCAAAAATATCCTCCTCCATTTGGCTTAACCCCTTAGTGTCTTGCCGAAACAAAATCAGATATGTACAGTGGTACCTCGGTTTACAAACACAATTGGTTCCGGAAGTCTGTACTTAAACTGAAGCGTACTTTACCTGAAGTGAACTTTCCCATTGAAAGTAATGGAAAGTGGATTAATCTGTTCCAGATGGATCCGCAGAGTACTTAAACTGAAAATACTCAAACCGAAGCGTACTTAAACCGAGGTATGACTGTACTGGTAACTGTCTTTGCTCATGTTCATTATCCTTTTCCCTCCTACTGTGTCCCCCCCCCCCTTTGCCTCACATTGCTACTCCAGTCTAAATTTAGATTGTAAACTCAGGACAGGGCCCAATCCTTTCCTTATGCTCTGTAAATCGCCATGCATTTACTCTCTTTCTCTCTCTCGCTCCATCTAAACTGGCAGCATTTACACATTGGAACTCCCTGCCCATTGATATCGAGGAGGCGCTTTTGCCATATTATTTTCAGTGCCCCTTTAAAACTTTTTTTGTTGTTGTTCCAACAAGCCTACCCAGGCGTTTTATTTTGACACATGATTTTAGTAGGTAAAACACTTATGCCTGCCAAACTCGCTTAACAAAATTTCATGGCTGGATAGCCTTGGTGGAACAAAGAAGAGTTTAGTAGGCACTGAAATCAATAGGGCAAAAACAGCAGCCCTGTTTTTCCAAGTGTCACTACTGCCAATTTAGTTAGCTAGATAGAGATCACATAAATATGACTGGTGTGTATGTGCATCCAAACACATCTTTATGTAACTTGTTTTTAACATTTGTTTTTAATTGGTATTTTGAATGAATATTTTAGACATGTACACTGCTTAGGGGTCTTTTGCTCTAGCAGGCTGGGAGCCACCAACATGGACTCACTCTGCCTCATATGTAAGGAGCAATTAATGCAACACAGCAGTCGATATGAATGCCTCCAATCATACAGCTGTTCTCTATATTTGTGCCTCACACAAATCCGGACAGCTATGGAGATTCTCCAGAAATGTTTATAGGGAGAGAGAGAGGACCTGTTTCCAGATTTAGCTCCAGAAAAGTTATCTATTAAGAATGTCTTTGGGAACTCATCCAAGTCTGATGCAATATTTTTGGACTGGGTCATTTCGAACGTTTGCTTATATTAGGGCCCAGTGAGAGAATATACGGGGAAGCTGGCCGTCTCCCGAGACAGAGCCATTTTTACTTGTATTTATTTTACAAATTTATAAACTGCTCTGTAGCCTGGGGCCTCCCAAGTGATTGTACAACACAATAAAAATAAAATGCAAATTCTTACAATAAACCAAAACCATTTCTACAATCTCTAAAAGCACTAAAACTGTTCCAACAAATGTACGATTAATATTTAACAAATGACTGGGTGATGCCTCACAGGAAGCCTTATTAAACAAAGATGTCATCAGGAGGCATCATGACACTGGGTGCCTTCTGATGCTCTATTCCAGAGGGCTGCAGCTGCAACACTAAAAGCCCAGTTTCTGGTACAAACAGTGTACCTCTGGAGCACATGGTATCCTCAGCCGTGTCCCCTCTGAGGAGTACAGTTGCTGGGCAGGGTTGTATGGGGGAGGTGGAACATAAGCATGTTCCTAGATAAGATTCCTGTTGTGTTCCATTTATAGGTTTTATTGACAGAGATATGCAAATAATATATATAGGATGCCCCCTCCATCACCTGTCACCCGGCAACAGCCACTATATCAGGCTCCATCAGAGGAGGAGGGAAGAGAAGGGTAAATTCACAAGACACAACAAGGAGACCAGCAACTTTATCTCCACCCAGCTGGCCATTAGAACGACACACAACTAAAAGCTTGAGACAGAGTTTACTTATTTCCTCCTCCTTGCCAATCCATTTTCCTTTTGTGTAATGTCGTTGTGATCGTAAGTCTGAGGGCAGGGTCTGTTTTCTTTCTCTTTAGTGATTTGTAAGCTGCTCTGTAGTGAGTGGTTGCTGTGGCTGTTTTGCTGAGGAGCAGGATTGAAAAACCATTTCAATACAGTGGTACCTCGGTTTATGAACACAATTGGTTCCGGAAGTCTGTTCATAAACTGAAGCGTTCATAAACTGAAGCGAACTTTCCCATTGAAAGTAATGGCAAGTGAATTAATCCGTTCCAGATGGGTCCGCGGCGTTCGTAAACCGAAAATTCGTAAACCGAGGTGTTCATAAACCGAGGTTCCACTGTAAATAAAATCAGAAGACACGAATAGTTCAGAAGAACCCACAGTCCGTAGTATAAAAACTTTTCACAATCTGAAGATAACCGTTCTGTCCCTTCAGTAACGCACAAAAAAACCTCGCTATCTCGAATAACTTTGTCCACTGGCATTCACAGCTGTGTGAGAAACTTTGGCGCAACAAATACTTCACACAGAAGCCTTATATTTTGGGCTGCTGTTTATAGTTCTTGAGTGTTAGATATTGGCTACCTTGAAATATAAGCTAGATATCGTTATCTGCTCTGAGAAACGAGGCTTGTTAGCACAATTGTTAATGAATTTGGGCTTTTTATCATGAAGCAATATATGGTGGTCCAGCTCTCACTTCCATACATCACTACGGGGAACAAGGGCGTACCCACCATGCGGCAAGTTAGGGCAGCTGCCCTACTCTAGAAGCAGGGCTGGTGGGCAGAGGCGGAGCACAGCCCGGCGGAGCGCGAGCTCGCCATTCCCGCCGCACCGCGCTGCGCCCTCCCTCCAGCTCCCCGTCGCGCCCTCTGGCAAGGCCAAGCGCGGCGGGGAACCAGAGAGCGCGGCGCGGCGGGCAGGAACGCTGAACTCGCGCTCCGCTGGGCTGGGCTCCGCCTCCGCCCACCAGCCCTGCTTCTAGGGAGGGGCACAGCCCGGCGGAGCGCGAGTTCGCTGTTCCCGCCCACTTTGTGGCCCCTCCCCTTCCGTGCCTTGGCCCCTCCCCTTGCCCCCCCCCCTAGTTTTGATCCTGGGTACGCCCATGACGGGGAAAACCATAGCTTTAACTATACGGACCTTTGTCGGCAAGGTGATGTCTCTGCTTTTTAAGATGCTGTCTAGGTTTGTCATTGCTTTTCTCCCAAGAAGCAGGCGTCTTTTAATTTCGTGACTGCTGTCACCATCTGCAGTGATCATGTAGTGATGTATGGAAGTGAGAGCTCGACCATAAAGAAGGCTGATCGCAGAAAAATTGATGCTTTTGAATTATGGTGCTGGAGGAGACTCTTGAGAGTCCCATGGTCTGCAAGAAAACCAAACCTCTCCATTCTGAAGGAAATCAGCCCTGAGTGCTCACTGGAAGGACAGGTCCTGAAGCTGAGGCTCCAAGACTTTTGCCACTTCATGAGAAGAGAAGACTCCCTGGAAAAGACCCTGATGCTGGGAAAGATTGAAGGCACAAGGAGAAGGGGACGACAGAGGATGAGATGTTTGGACAGTGCTCTTGATGCTACCAACATGAGTCTGACCAAACGGTGGGAGGCAGTGGAAGACAAAAGTGCCTGGCGTGCTCTGGTCCATGGGGTCACGAAGAGTCGGACACGACTAAATGACTAAACAACAATATATGGTGGACTAACATAAAATGTGGAGGTTCACTCATAACTTGGCTGAGATTTTGTGGGAAGCTGGAAATGGGTTCAGTGATGGGCTACCCACCAGCCATCATTCAGCTTCACTGAATTCAGCAGTTAAATTCCAGATCAGTTATTTGGTAGGGATCAAAGTAACAAGGTTTCCCCCCATATGGACATCTTGTGACATTGTGCTACAATCATTTCCTCTATATCTGATGTTCAGGTGGAAAATGCTGTTGATTATGTAGCCAAAATGCCACCACCTGTGTGTCAGAAGAAAGAAGCAGCAGGCTGGGGAAAACTCAAGGTTTGCAGAAATTAAAAGGAGGCAAATGCAGTGAGGTGGGCCCTAACTGGTAGAAGCCCCTCAAAACAGTCACATGAACACTGAGCATGCTTAGTGGCCATGGGGTGCTGGCGGAGTGTTGTGCAAGAGGAAAATTAGGAAGACTGAACAGAATGGAGTGGTTGCGTTGAATTCTGAACTGCAGCATTTTGTTGCAGTTCCCACTCGCTATTCATAACAAACCTGTGCATTAGGTCCTTGTATACTGTTTTTTTTACTTTCATTATTTAATATGCATATACAAACACATATTTATTTTAGAAAACTTGAATACAAACAAAAACAAATAATACAAAAATCAATACTAGCGTGTACTTATGTGACTTCCCTCCACCAGTGTACGTCATTTCTTATTCCTTAATATTCTTACTTACATTGCAATCTTTATCTGATCCTTGTATACTGTCTTATACAAATTTTAGATATTTTTCTATCTTATTTGAATACTTACCAATCCCACCAGCACCTTTGTACTTTTTCTTGTCTTCTGTGGTTTCAGTTCTTTGGGAAACAACTTCCTGTTTTGTATTTTTAATCACTTGTGAGTATGCTGTTGTGTGCACACATTATTTGACCATGCCTGCTACTCCATGTGCCTGTGAAACCTTTTGCCAACGACCTCTTCCTAACGCATGCTGCATATATGCAGCAAACAGAATCATAAAACCACAGAACTATAGTGCTGGAAGGGATCTCTGAGGAGCATCTAGGCCAACTCTCTGCAATGCAGGAATCTTAACACGTGGACTCCCTTCCATTTGAAACCACACGGAACGCAGCTTTCTCCCGTGATCTTCGCACACAATGGAAGAGAAAACACCACATGCTGGTTCACACGTGCATGCCCACCACCCGTGCAACGTCACGTGGCGACTTGCCCATCTCAAACCTCGCAGCTAGGTCGTTCACCACTCCAGCCACGCGCGTCTGAACCATTCTTAAGCACCATCCTTCTGCTTCCCCATTCGGGCGCCAACCTGGCCCAGCTGCAGAGGCAGGAGCCCACGTGTGAACTACACTTTGCAAAAAAGAAAACAACGGACTGAACCGCGCACGTGGATTTTCCGAGCTGGCGTCGCTGGGGAGCGAGCAACGCAAAGCCACTGTGGACTAGAAGGAGAAGAAGGGAAAAACCCCAGCAACCTGGTTCTGGCTGGGATCCACCTGCTCCCATCCGGTGCGCGCGGGCTTGGCGGGTTGATCTGTCTTCTTTGCAAACTTTTACAAACTTGCCCCCCACCCCGCGAGCCTGAACTTGCGCGCGGTGTGATTGGCTGAGCGGCGCGCGCCAGGGCGTGCGCGAGTGCGCCTCCCTGTGCGGGCAGCGCGCCGCGAACAGAGCCCCGCTGCTGAACTGCGCGCTTCTGCTGCCGACTTTGCGCCGATCGGGCTGCGGAACCCGCGCAACTTGGGCTCTTGCCCGAGATCCACCGGCGGTGAGTGCGGAAACAGCGCGTTGGCGGGGAAGTCTTAGGTCTGGCAAGCGGGAAAGGGCCGCCGAGGAGCCCGGCGCGCGTCTCCCCCTTCTGCAACTCCAGCAGACTGTTGCATCAGACGCGCCGAGCGGGACGCGAGCATGCTGCGAGGAAGGCGGGCCAGGCCGAGAGACCCTCGCGCAGTTTCCCCCCTCCGATCCCCTGATCCCGTGGCGCCTCTTTGGAGAGGCCCTGGTGGGCTTAAGAGCCCGAGCCGTCGGGCATTGCAGGAGTTGCAACGGGAGGGAAGGAAATCGCCCTTGGAACAAAACTCCCCAAGTTTTGGGTGGGTCGGCGGGCGAGGATCAAGATGTGTCCAGAAGAGGGGTTGGTTGGGAGGAGGTGGATCGTGGTGGGTGGCGGCGCGGATCGTGGGCAGGCCGGGGCCTCGTCGGTGGGCTTGGCTGGCAGCGCAGGGGTTAAACCGAGAGGGGGACCCCCCCCCTTTTGGAGGCCTCTGCAGGGAAGCGGCGGCTTGCAAGGAGGAGGGGAGATCAGCTTGTCAGGCTCTGCTCGCGTGTCGCTCCAGACCCGTGTGAAAGGGGGCGCTCCGTGGCGTTTGTGTGGTGCCCAGAGGGGCTGCCGTTGCCACGTGGGCTCCCAAAGGAGATGCAGGCGGACGGGGCCTCGGGAGGTGCCTCTGGGCCTGCGATCGGATCCCATCAGAGTTTAAAAAAAAAGGGGGGGGTGATCATAATTCATGTAGAAACGAGGCGGCAGCAGCAGAAAAAAAGTAATGCGGAGTACCCATTTGTGTGTGTTAAAAACCCATGTCTCCTGGATTCAAATCCTGCTCAGTTTGAGGAAAGGGGGCATCGAGGGGACTAAGAGTAGTGTGTGGGTCAGCGGGCAAGAACGACTGTTCCTGGGCAGCAGCACATATATCTGTTTATTAGTCTCTTCTCTTGAGCGTAAAAAACCGCACGTCAATGCGGTTTTAAAACCACAGCATTGCACCTATTGTCCTCAGTTGCAAACTCCTGGTTGTACATCCTCCTGCAAAATGGATTAGAATTCCCGCTTTATGTATGGATCTGAAAGAGTAAAAAATTGGGGTACAATCAACCAACATTAATAATGTCCCATTGGAATGTAAAAGTGGCTAATTTTTTGCTGGATCATGCCCCGTAATCATTACTTCCGTACAGTGATCGTAAACTGCAATCCAACACTCTTTTTAGGGAGTTTGAGCTGTTTTTGCTTCTGAGTAGTCCTGCTTTGTTAGGATTGTGCTGCAAGGGTAGCTAGTCCTCATGAAGTGACCCTGAGCTGTTTGGAATCTCTCTCAATGGAGGGTGGGATCTTGTTGTGGAAGCTGAGAAGAGCAATTCCAAAGTATCTGGGGAAGCCTTTCACCTGTTCAGTGGGTCTCTTATTTATTTGCAGATCAGATTTCTTATCCGCCCTCCACCATGAGGTCTCGAAATGAGTTGCAGCAATATACCAGTAATAATATGATATTAAAATCAATTTGCAACAGATTAGTAAACACTTGAAACAATTTGCATCTGAAGAATAGGCTGGGACCTAAAAAAAAGAGGTTTGGGGTCTGTGTTGCTGAGGGCTTAAGACGCTAATGTCAAACACTTGGAGTTGGGCTTGGGAATGCGCTGGCAAGCTGTGTGCAGCTGTTTCACAACACGGGTTATGCAAGTAAACCGGACCCAGGCCACTCATCTGGCTGCTGCATTCTTGATGCTTTCAAGGCATCTTCAAGGGCAGCCCCACATACAGCGCATTGCAGTAATCCAGCCTGGAAGGTAGCAAAGCATGGAGCACCATGGCCAAGTCATCTCTGTCCAAAAGGGGCTGCAGCAGGTGAATGAACTGGAGCTGGCAATATGCACTCCTGAGGACACCCATGTCTCCAGGGACAACATTGGATCCAGGAGTACCTCCAAGCTACGGACCACCTATTTCCGGGGGGGGGGGGGGAACGCAAGAACTTGCAGCACATAACACATGGCCCAAATCCATCTGGTCACCTCCTCCAACAGAGGGATGGAGCTGGGTGCCAACGGCCTACTGATGGACCTCATCCTGAATCTGATGACAGGCCCCAGTGGCTTCAGGCATGGGCGACAAGATGGAACCCTTTGGGGTGCCATAGGGCAGTTCCCAAGGTGCACAACACCTTGCCTCCTCTCCTTCCCCATAATTGTTTTCTGAAAATGGCTTTGAAGGTAGGAGTAGAACTGCAGTGTAGCACCCACAGCACCCACGTTCTAGACCCATCTCTCTCTGCAAATGCCATCAAGCAGAATGAACAAGGCATTTTCAGCGAAACCAGCCTGAAATGGTTCTGAGCATACCTGAAGCTGGGCTGCAACTGCTGCTTTGAATACCTTGCCCCCAAAAGAGGATATTTGCCACTGGGTGATGGCCGTGAAACACGTCTGGGTCCAGGGGGAGGTCCGCTTAAGAAAGTACCTCCCATTACTCCAATGAAACATCAAATCACTCCTTGGATCCACCCAGTCCACCCCCTCCTTTTTTTTTGGCTAGCTCTAAACTACCAAATTGGGCGAAGATTGAAAGGGCAGGTGTTCGGCCTCTTACACATTAGGATTAATGTACTTGACATGGATTAATTAACCTTTAATATTGTCAGAGAGTCGCCGTGGCTACTCTAGAGTAACTCTGCTTGAGTCCAGTTTGTCTTTAAAGACTTTTATTTTGTGCAAAGTATTTACAGTGCAGAGATAGCTTAAAACATGACCTCTCAGTCCGAACCAGAATCCGGCAATGGCGTACGTCTGTTTCTACGCCAGAAAAGTAGTCTGGGCACCCCAAAACGCCTCCCCCTTGACCTGCGTCTCGATGCTCTCCTTAACTCTTGCGCCGGAAGGAGCGATGCTCTCTCAGCCTCCTCCTGCTCAAGGCAGTGGAAGGGCTCTCCAGCATCCTTGAGCCACTCTCCTCCCCGGCGCTTTCCCATCGTTCGGCAAGTTGGCTTCTCTCTCCCTCCGAGTCTCTCCCCTCCCCCCTGGCTGCTTCAGACCCACTGCTGCTGCCTGTGCTTGGCGAGGTGGACGTTAGGATGATGGGGGCTGGCTCCCTGTAGGGAGTCACCCTTACATCCATCCTTCAAGCATTTTGTCATATGATCATTAAAAGGGTTGTTTCTGCAGCTTTTCAGAGCATAATTATGGGTGGAGGGTGACATATTTCCAGTCTCTTAGGCAGGGTAAAATGGCAGACTTCTGGGTAGGATGAAAAGGCAGCAAAATGTCAGTTTTTGAATTACCTTTTGTATTTTCTGCAGCAAGTACCAAGTATTTTGGGCTGCTGCAGACTTTCTTCTCTTTCTCTCCTGCTCTGCTTCCATCTGATCGTCCTGTGTCTCTGATTCAGGATGATATTTATTTTTAAACCTGGATGCTTCTCAACCCCTTTCCTCATTCTGAAATGGGAACCGCCGCAGTTCAAGTATTACCTGGAGGAACTGCTGGTTCACACATGCACTTGTAATAGATCTGCACACATCTCCACCCTTGGTGACTGGCTACTGAATGTGTGAACTGACTCCCATCAGAGACATCCTTGTGTCTGAAATGATGTGAGGTGAAGCTAAGGGTTCTCTGCCTGTGGTGTCCAATGTGATGGCTCATGCGCTCGGTGCAAGACAACCCTAGATCGTGCAGCCCTGAGTGTGCATGTGTGAACCCAGCCCTTGGCTGGCATCTGAGTGCTGTGACGGAACAGACTCCACTGAAGAAAAGCGTTGGGCGTGAGGCGATGTGGGCATTGTAACTGCGGTGTCGGATCTTTCGCATGCACGGCGCTGGTGCTGTCATCAAACGAAGAGCATGCAATGCGTAGAACAGCTGCGATGTGCCTCACAGTAGCATTCTTTCCCTATTCCTGCAAGTTGCAGCCTGGGCTCAGTCCTGGTAGTGGAAAACGGCCTTGCAGCGTTGTCAGCCTGGCTTTGGATTAGAGCCGTTGGCCCCTAGAGGCCATGGATACCATTCCTTGCCTCCTGAGCCAGCCAGTATCATTTTGGAACCACCTGGAAAAGGGACAAAACTCTCTGTGTCTCAGTCAGTCCCATCTCCCCCACCCCCAAATCCTGGCAGTCAGTCCCATCTCCCCCACCCCCAAATCATATATCAGTGCCCAGGTGTCCATGCCCTTTTCCCATTTGCAGTCTTTCCCCAGCCTTGGAGCCCACACAGATCACCCCGTTTTTATCTCTAGGCACGAAGGCTTTGCGTGTTTTCTCCTGGGACTGAGAACTGGGGCTGCAGTCAATACTAGGGAAGGTGCCAAGGGAAGGCGAGCTTTTCCACACAGCTGGTCTCAATGTCTCCTGTTTCCTGCTGCTTCAGAGGAGGAGAGCGCCTGTCGTCTTCTCCCGGGTTTGGCCCTGAGTGGCGCGAGTCCTTCTGGCCGAGCGCATGTGTCCACAATTGCATGGGGGGAAACGGAAGGAGGAAGGGGGGCGGAGGCAGCTGGAAGCAATTTCGGCGTTTCCCAGCACCCCCATCCGGATGGTGCCCAGAATAGCTGCGGCTTCCTTTGTGAAGGGCTTGGCTGGGGAAACGAGGCATGTGGGAAGTGGTCTCTTGGCAGCAGGGCTGGCAAAGATGCTGGTCTTGGACCCCAGACAGCTGCTGCCTGTTGTCGAGTGCAGGCAGGCATAAGATAGCATATAGGTGTGGGTGGGTGTGAAATTTGCACATGTTTCGGGGCTTGTGGTTGCTTTGGCAGTGGTGCTTTTCAAACATGTCCTCCCCTCTTGAACTTCACTTTGCTGTTGCCACAGACAGCTCTTGGCTTCCTCCTCCTCCATTACCCCTCGCTCCCACCCCATTGTGGAAAGGGTTTTTACCATGTGTTGATCTGGGGTGATGAGGGAAGAGTTTGGCTGCATGTGTCATGTCTATGTGTGTGTGTGTGTGTGTGTGTGTGTGTGTGTGTGTGTGTGTGTGTCTATTGGATCATGCACATTAATACACAAAACATGCCTCCTTTACGAGAGGTCCGGAGAGTAGCAACACGAGAACGGGCCTTTTCTGTGGTGGCTCCCCACTTGTGGCATGCTTTCCCCAGGGAGGCTTGCCTGGCACCTTCCTCACATATCTATAGGAGCCCCGCAAAAAAGTTCCTCTTCAGCCAGGCCTTTGGCTGATGAAACATTCTATGGCCTTTCAGATGTGTTGGGGGTTTGTTTTTGCTCTTGTTCTTGTTAATATTATGTACTTTTGTATTTTTATGTTGTGAACCACCTCGTGATCTTTGGATTAAGGGCAGTATACAAGTTTAACCAATAATAATACTAATAACATACCCTAAGTTTCACACCAAGGAAATGCATGTTTCAGATGCGGAACGGTGTTGTGCAAATTTGCATTTTTAAATAATAATAATAAATTTTATTTATACCCCACCCTCCCCAGCCAAGACCGGGCTCAGGGCAGCTAACACCAGATATAAAACAATTGATTAAAATCAAGATTAAATACAACATTAAAATGTAGCCTCATTTCAATAGAAAATATATATTTTTTGCTTGCCTGTTTGCTCATTATATTCATTAGTTGTCTCTAGTTGACCGCAGTGCCCATCAGCCCTTCGAGGGCAGCAGGTAGGGGGCAGGCTGCTCTAAGTTACCGAGGTGACCAACAAATAAAACAGTTTCAAAACAATACAAGACTATCAGTGCTTTTTTTTTCCTGGGGCTACTCAAGGGTTCACAGTACTGGTGCACCCCCCAATGTTAAAAAGTGTGGCACTTACTGTATCAACTTCATGGTGAGTACTGGAACATTTTTTTAAAAAAAAAATAGCACTGAATACCAGGTCCGTCTTAAGCATATCCGGCGTCGTGGTGCAAAGCTCCCTCTGGTGCCCCCCCCCCCCGTTTCCCAGAGTTTTTTTTTAGGAAGGATGGCGCTGGTGGAGGAGGCGGGCAGTGGCTAGAGGGCGGCTCTTCCGGGGGGGGGGAGAGGTGGAGGCTGGATGCGGCACCTCCCTGGCTTGGCTGGACGCTTTGTGCTGCGGTGGCCACGGGGGGGACGGAGGCTCCGGGCGCGGCACTGCTTCGGCGCGGCATGGCGAGGGCAGCACGCTGATGCCGGGAGGTGCCTCGTCCAGCCTCTCTGCCTCTTCCCTGGCGCCCTCCAGAACATGGCGCCCTGGCACCCCACGCCACTAGCCTCTCTGGGTAGGACGCCCCTGCCGAATACAAACAAATAACAGTATGCAAAACCTGTAAAACAACTATATCTGAGGAGAGAAAACAACTTAATTCCAGTGGCGGTCATTGTATTAGCCGCCAGGCAGACTTCAGGTTTCTGGGAATCTGTCTTGTTTTTTGTTACTCCCCGGGGTGAGGAAACTTTTTGTCCCAGGGGCCAGATCGTTATCTGGGCCAACTTTGATAAGGGAGGGCAGGACAGCCTCCTATCAATTACGGTAACTGATGCCGTCATGATGTCAGGTGATTGGCAGGTGGGTTGTCCCACCCACCTGCCAAAACTTTAATTGAAACTGCTCTTGAAACAGAGCTTCCTTCCTTCCCTTTTAGCAGCAATTTAAATGAGAATCACTTCATGCTATTGGATGGGGGGTGGGTGGGAGGGGACCTTGCTTCAGCAAAGGAGCGGCTGGTCCCAGTTATTCCTTCACAGCCACATGGGTACCTGTCCCAGACTTGATGTCCCCGGTCCACCCACCCACCCACCCCGTAGCATGGGAGGGTCCGTCCAGAGAGGACTTTGGATGCTAGCAGGCCCCTGGGGTGACGGTGTAAATTGGCTCCTGTTCCCTTAAGGCTGATGCCCACCTTCCTCTCTGGTCTGGGTTTTTGGTTTGTGTTGTGTTGTTGTTTAGTCGTGTCCGACTCTTCGTGACCCCATGGACCAGAGCACGCCAGGCACTCCTGTCTTGCACTGCCTCCCGCAGTTTGGTCAAACTCATGTTTGTAGCTTCGAGAACACTGTCCAACCATCTTGTCCTCTGTCGGCCCCTTCTCCTTGTGCCCACCATCTTTCCCAACATCAGGGTCTTTCCCAAGGATTCTTCTCTTCTCATGAGGTGGCCAAAGTATTGGAGCCTCAGCTTCAGGAACTGTCCTTCCAGTGAGCACTCAGGGCTGATTTCCTTCAGAATGGAGAGGTTTGATCTTCTTGCAGTCCATGGGACTCTCAAGAGTCTCCTCCAGCACCATAATTCAAAAGCATCCATTCTTCAGCCTTCTTTATGGTCCAGCTCTCACTTCCATACATCACTCCTGGGAAAACCATAGCTTTAACTATACGGACCTTTGTAGGCAAGGTGATGTCTCTGCTTTTTAAGATGCTGTCTAGTTAAGATGCTGTTTGTGTTATTGATTTCAATATGACACAGTTTTGGAATTGGGCTGCACACATTCCTGGGTAGATTAACCTACTAAATGAAAGCTTTAAGACTGCAAATCTCTGCACGCTTTTCCTGGAAGTAAGCCCCCTCAAACACAATGTGGCTTACTAGGAAGCAAATGTTCATAAGATTGCATAACTTAAACTGTGTTCCTTTTTTCTTTGTTTTTTCTTTAGCTTCTTTTGGTTCTGGTGTGAGTTGAGCAATACTTTTTCATTTTAAAGGTGGTCCCTCGGTGCCTTCCTCCTGACAAAGACTGTCAATAACCTTTCCTCATTAAGCTGCAAGTGATTTTAACGCTTCCCTTAATGTCACCCCAAAAGCACCTATGTAGTTTTTAGCAAAATGCAAATGTCGGTTAGTAACTCCAAATGGAAAGATCTTAGGAAATACTTTGCTGTCCTGTTTTGAAAGGCCTGGACCATTCCTCGTAGTGAAAGGGGGAGTCAGGTTGAGTGGCTTAAACACAGGGCTCACCTTGCTTGTTTTTGTGCATTAGTTTTTGTGCAGCACGCATACAAAATTATCCTATTTTTGGCATTGGAAAGAGTAGGACTTTTCTGGTTTTGTTTTGCTTTAGATCAGGCATCCCCAAACTGCGGCCCTCCAGATGTTTTGGCCTACAACTCCCATGATCCCTAGCTAACAGGACCAGTGGTCAGGGAAGATGGGAATTGTAGTCCAAAACATCTGGAGGGCCGAAGTTTGGGGGTGCCTGCTTTAGATAAACCAGGCATCAATTAAGTGTTCTGTAAAATGCATAAAAATGAAGCGTGTTATTTTTCTATCTTTTTGCCAAAAGCTTAAGTGCCTGCATGTTCACAGAGGTTGCTTCATACCTTTGCCTCTATTCCTGGGACTCTGGGTACATTTCTACACAGCTGCTCTGTTACTCCTCTTGATGCTGTGGACCAGGCATCCCCAAACTTCAGCCCTCCAGATGTTTTGGACTACAATTCCCATCTTCCCCGACCACTGGTCCTGTTAGCTAGGGATCATGGGAGTTGTAGGCCAAAACATCTGGAGGGCTGCAGTTTGGGGATGCCTTCTGTGGACTCACATTCAGCACACCTGACAGTTCACCTACACCATGCCTGGATGCCGAATGCCTTTGCAAATTCACAAGAATGCAGCAGCATGTCAATTCAAATCGGGCTTTTGAAACATAGCTGGATTTTGACAGTGTTGTCTTCCGCTTTATAACAACACAAGTTTCTAGTCCTCATGTTTGCTTTTTGGTGGGGAAGGGGACAATTCAAAACATAGGAGATAGTTTATAAGAGTGCAGTGGTGTCTTGCAATGCTATCAGCAGCAACAACAAACTACATCTTGCCTCGAGGTGGCTAACCCCGCAGTTTGCAGACTTTTTCTCACTCCCCACGTCACTACCTATTTTGGTAGTGGTGACAAAAACCATTTCTTTAAAAGTAGATACATGATGGGGTGGGGTGGAACCTAGTGCCCTGAAGGGGGTGCAGATCCCCTCTATTCCAGTTATCAAATTATCAAATTGATCATTTATTGAGTTGGGGGGGATTTATTTTTTAAAAATTATTATTAGGTAGGTTTTTTAAAATCATGATTCCAAACCTGCCCCCTTTCCCTAATTCAAAATCAGGCACAGGCATACTGGAGAGAGATTTTTTATTTTGCTATTATTTATTTTTTCTGCTTCCACCCATCATTTTGCCTCCAAGGAACTCAAGGTGTTATTCATGAGTCCCTAGGCCAGGGGTCAGCAACCTTTTTCAGCCGTGGGCCGGTCCATCGTCCCTCAGACCTTGTGGGGGGCCGGACTATATTTTGAAAAAATTAATGAACAAATTCCTATGCCCCACAAATAACCCAGAGACGCATTTTAAATAAAAGCATACATTCTTCTCATGTAAAAACACACTGATTCCCGGACCGTCTCCAGGCCGGATTGAGAAGGTGATTGGGCCGCATCCGGCCCACGGGTCTTAGGTTGCCTACCCCTGCCCTAGGCTGAGGGATAGTTACAGGCCCACAGTCACATGGTGAGCTGGTGATTTTAACCCTCGTCTCCCAGGCCTAGTCTACTTATATTTGTTCATTTTATTCCACGCTGTGGCATGAAGCCACACTAGAAATGGTGACAGCAGAGACCCCCTACTGAACTAAGACAAGACACTTTAGTGCTGAGTACTGTATTAATAAGGGACCCAGGTGGCGCTGTGGGTTAAACCACAGAGTCTAGGGCTTGCTGATCAGAAGGTCGGCGGTTCGAATCCCTGCAACGGGGTGAGCTCCCATTGCTCGGTCCCAGCTCCTGCCCACCTAGCAGCTCGAAAGCATGTCAAAGTGCAAGTTGATAAATAGGAACAGCTCCAGCGGGAAGGTAAACGGCATTTCCGTGCGCTGCTCTGATTCGCCAGAAGCAGCTTTGTCCTGCTGGCCACATGACCCGGAAGCTCTCTGCGGACAAACGCCGGCTCCCTCGGCCTATAGAGCGAGATGAGCGCCGCAACCCCAGAGTCGGACACGACTGGACCTGATGGTCAGGGGCCCCTTTACCTTTTACCCTTTACTGTATTAATAAAGTTGCAGGGTTTTTCTTTGCAAAGGTAAGAGGAGAGGGAGAGGACCGGGACAGGTAGAGAAGCAATTGTGACAGCAAGAACCCAGCTGAACAAAGGTTGGGCACTTTTGGGTTTAGTGAGGTGCTAAGCCTTTGTAAAACTGCAATGTCCACAGCATACATCACTGCGAGCCCGTTTGCCGTGCCCTTGTGACTTCCAGTTCCGGGGGGGCACTGGTGGCACTGGTGCAGGAAGTGGTCTGGACATCTCTGGGCGCTCTACTCTCTCCCCCCCCCCCCGGCTCTGTTCACCATCCCCAGTGCAGGTTTCTTGGACCAGAGAGGCGTGAAGTTGGTAGACCTGCGCAGCAAGGTTGTGCAAACATACAGAGCAAATATTCAGGCACTGCAGTGTGACGTGGCCGTGCGTTCCAGCACAGACCTTCAGGGCTTTGCATGGGGATCCCACGCCGTGGGGTTATGGCATCGGGAACGTGACAACTGCAGAAGTTCCCAGGCCTGTGTGATCCTGGCCAGGGCTGCAGTACAGTATAGAAGCATAACTGCTGGGGAAGTTAGGGGAGCTAGCAGTTCAAGTTTCTTTCCAGCCATTGTACTTGAGGAGTGCCCTGGGAACAGGCTTCCTGGGGGCTGGGTTCAGCTCCCAGGCCGACCACAGCAGCAGGCCAGCTCACCTTTCCCCCAGACTGTGGCTTCTGGCTACACACCCTGTGGAGGATAACACCCATCCAGGGGTGTTTCTGGAAGAGCAGCCAAAATGGAAGAGCATGCTAATGGTAACAACAACAACAACAACAACAACAACAACAACAACAACAACAACAACAACATAATTTATTATTTATACCCCGCCCATCTAGCTGGGTCTCCCCAACCACTCTGGGCGGCTTCCAACAGAAGAATAAAACACAATAATCTATTAAACATTAAAAGCCTCCCTGAACAGGGCTGCCTTCAGATGTCTTCTAAAAGTCTGGTAGTTGTTTTCCTTTTTGACATCTGTTGGGAGGGTGTTCCACAGGGTAGGTGCCACCACCGAGAAGGCCCTCTGCCTAGTTCCCTGCAACTTGGCTTCTCACAACGAGGGAACCGCCAGAAGGCCCTCGGTGCTGGACCTCAGTGTCCGGGCAGAACGATGGGGGTGGAGACGCTCCTTCAGGTATACTGGACCGAGGCCATTTAGGGCTTTAAAGGTTAGCACCAACACTTTGAATTGTGCTCGGAAACGTACTGGGAGCCAATGTAGATCTTTCAAGACCGGTGTTATGTTGTCTCGGTGGCCGCTCCCAGTCACCAGTCTAGCTGCCGCATTCTGGATTAGTTGTAGTTTCCGAGTCACCTTCAAAGGTAGCCCCACGTAGAGCGCATTGCAGTAGTCCAAGCGGGAGATAACTAGAGCATGAAATCAACATCAACATGAAATGCCCTTTGTTTTGCAGGGGAAATAACCCAGGACTAAGAATCGAAGGATCTGTGCCTTAGGGTTCTCCCAGTTTCTCATCCAGTATTGCCAACCATAAATCCAGTTTTCCACATTTCTAAATCCTTCAGTATTTGAGTGCAGATTTTTCTTACTACTGTAAACATGTTTGTGCACAGCTTTGACCAATAAGCATATTTTCCCAAGTGATTTCTCCTAATACAATGCCTTTTGTGCATTGTTTTCACTAATACATTTATTTTTATGAGCTCTTTTACCCCAATATACGCGGGTGGCGCTGTTTGAAAGCACAAAGTGCAAGTAGATAAATAGGTACCACTCCGGCGGGAAGGTAAACGGCGTTTCCGTGTGCTGCTCTGGTTCGCCAGAAGCGGCTTAGTCATGCTGGCTACATGACCTGGAAGCTGTACGCCGGCTCCCTCGGCCAATAACGCGAGATGAGTGCCGCAACCCCAGAGTTGTCTGCGACTGGACCTAACGGTCAGGGGTCCCTTTACCTTTAACTACCCCAATATATTTCTGTGCGCATTACTTGGCCAAAAAGCTGCAGTGCAGAATTCAGGTCATTTCCATGGGTAGCTGCATTCTGGTCCTCGTACGGTTTCAAAAAGTGCAGATTTGATAAGATTCACCTTCAAATGTGGACTGAATCATTCCCCCCCCCAGGACTCCAGAAGTTATGGCTTTCGAATTTCCCTGCATTTATAGGCCTGTGGGTGCTCAACACCTAACTTGGCTCCCGGCCACCTTCCCTTAGCCTAGTGGGCCCCATTCGCTTACTGGAGCCAGGGTAAAAAGCCAGGTGTTTCTGTGGGAACATAGCATTGAGCTAAGGATGCGGTTGGAGATCAAGGGAGCAGCCAGACATCTCCATTGCTGCTTCTGCCCCACCCAGCCTCCAGAGCACTTTCCCAGGTGCGGGCAACATGTTTAACCCTTCCGTTTCTTGGTTCCGAAGACTCAGGCTGTGCAGAAATGTGATTGTATTTTCTCGCAGGGGCAAGGAGCTTTTTCCAGCCCGGGGGGCTACATTCCCACCAGGGCAACATTCCCACCAGTGGGAAACATGCACCCAACTTGTGTCTCGCCCCCATACCACCAGCATCGGGAACCGTTGCCAATATGAGGGAGTGGTGTGACTTGTCAGCATTAATGCAATATTCTGTAGGGTGTGGTTGGTTTGAGGGAAATGGGGGGAAGCCTAAGAGTGGGGAAGCAAGCCTGGCCTCGCCTGCCCTTTTGCGCTGCCTGAGACAGTGGGCTCAATTACAGATGAGGGTGCTGGAGCTCCCTCATCCCTGTCTAATCAGATACGGCATTGCCAGCTGACCAGGGTAAAGACCAACCCCCCCCCCACCTGCTTTGGTGCCTTTCATAGCAGCTTGATCTAAAGCAGGCACCCCCAAACTGCAGCCCTCCAGATGTTTTGGCCTACAACTCCCATGATCCCTAGCTAACAGGACCAGTGGTCAGGGAACATGGGAATTGTAGTCCAGAACATATGGAGGGCCGAAGTTTGGGGATGCCTGATCTAAAGGAATGAACAAATGGAAAACGTTTTCCACTGTGTCTACTCAAAAGCAAGTCCTGCCAAGTCCAGTGGGCCTTACGCCCAGGTGCAGAGTGGTTAGGATGGCAGCCCTTATTGTGTGCGGTGATTGTTATTTCCTGGGAAAGGCTGTTAAAGACACAGCAGCTAGGGATAATAATAGTAGTAGTAGTAGTAATAATAATAATAATAATAATAATTTATTATTTATACCCCGCCCATCTGGCTGGGTTTCCCCAGCCACTCTGGGCGGCTTCCAACAGAAATATTAAAATACACTAATTTCTTAAAGATTAAAAGCTTCCCTAAACAGGGCTGCCTTCAGATGTCCTCTAAAAGTCTGGTAGTTATTTTTCTTTTTGACATCTGGTGGGAGGGTGCCACTACCGAGAAGGCTCTCTGCCTGGTTCCCTGTAACTTGATTTCTCACAGCGAGGGAACGGTCAGAAGGCCCTTGGCGCTGGACTTCAGTGTCCGGGCAGAGCGATGGGGGTGGAGACGCTCCTTCAGGTATACTTCAGGTATTCCTTAATAGGTTTCGTGTGCAGTTTTGCCCACCGTACATTTACTTATTTGAAAGATGTATCCCCTAATATAACGCATTTTTGTATGTTATTTCCACTACCGTATGCATTTTTGCATGCACTTTTCCCTAATACATTTATTCTTGTGTGCAGTTTTGGTTTGTTTGTTTGTTAGGGAACTGCACCACAAAATTATTAGAAGTGCAAATTTAGACCCGCTTATCAATTCCCATATTGGTTTGGGATGTGTGAATTTGGCTTGCTTCCATTAAAATGTGAATGCAACTGATTTATCTCCCATCCCTTTGGCAGCCTCAGGGCCCTTCCAGACCTGCGCTTACAATGGTGTATATTCCCAATCTCTGCATGTCCCATAGCTTCCTGCTGAAATCTTGTAGCATTTCACACCACAAATGTTTTGGATTGTGTGCGCGCATGCGTGCAATCTCACTTTTGTTGTGCTATAGAGCAAAAGTGCCCCTCCAGGTAACGATGAATATGGTGACGTAGAGAAAGCTTTCTTCTTCTTCTTCTTCTTCTTCTTCTTCTTCTTCTCTTCGTCTTCCATAAACACAGTTTTAACAATGAGTCTGTAAGTGACTGTGGAGGCCAATTCTGGATCCACACGTCCTTCCACAGTGGGGACATTGGTTTCCGGGCGGGAGTTGATCACAGTGTGGATTTGCCAAGCGTGCCTTCCTCCTAGCATGTTTC